>NW_027506060.1:0-118226 GCF_021521415.1 Bidens hawaiensis
GAAAGTTATAATTTTAAACATGATTCGGGTTTCAAAATTATTTCAAGGGCATTTTTGAAAATAATAAAAAGGTTACGGATTTGGCAAATTGACTATTTTTTCCCTCGACTATTAAAATTTAAGAAAAAGATTGTGAACATTTTCGACATGCCACCCCCAGACCCATCAATGCTTCTGACTTTTATCAAATTTGAAATAGTTGTGTAAGCGTTAACTTTTCCTTCAATTGTGATCAGAACGTTGTATGAGAAGCATGTCATGCAAAATTATGCTCAAATAAAACAAAATAATCACAAAATTGAATGAGTTAACATGTTTTTTTTTTGTTGTCATTATGACAAAGTCGAGAAGCTCCCTGAAACTTATCAAAATCTTTTTCATGATGTAGCTCAGAAAAATAAAGTTCATGAAGAACATCCGTCGTTACAATTTAATGTTCTCCTTTCATTCGATGGGTGGTAAATTGATAAATATACTCAATAAAGGTAACAATTATTTTGTATTTAGGCTGACTTGTTAGAACTACTATTGTATGAGAAGTCTTATTCCTAAAATTGGTTAAAAAGCCAAAATTATTTCAATTATACATATGTGACACTTACGAACGAAATTTTCAATAGAAAGAGCGTTCTCCGGGTATATTTATGCACGTGCATTTTTTTTATTAAGTTCATTTAAAAAAAATCATTTTGTGATTTAAATAAATTAATTTATGTACACATAGTATAGAAACAAGCATAAATAAATACATTTTTTCATATACGTTATGTAATTATTTGCTTTACTTGTAATTTTATAATCTGGAAAATCACGTGTGTGACACGGGCTCTAAAGCTAGTTACATATATTTAAAAAGGGAAAATTCCCAAAATAGCCCTTTTTAGAAAGATGATTTCCAAAATAGCCATTTTTTCCTCAAAATTTTTTAGAATTTGGGCTGTCAAGACACTTTGGGAAAAGATAATAATATAGGGGTAGCAGGCCAAATTTTGAAAGAAAGTCAGGTAAGAGACAGATTTGGGGAAATAATGAAGGTAAAGTCCAAATTTTTTGTAATCTTTGAGCAAAAGTTCAGATTTTTCCAAAACTTTTTTTTTTTTCAAAAACTGTCTTGAGAGACTGTTTTTTTATGTTTCCTACATTTCCCGTCCATATTTTTAAATTCTTGAAAAAATATTTTTTTTTCAATTATACCCCTTAACCACCACCACCACCATCACCGACGTTGTCGGCCCCCCACCCATCACCACCACCGAACCACCACCGTCGCTCCAAGATTACAAAAAATTTGGACTTTACCTTCATTATTTCCCCAAATCTCGTCTCCTACCTGACTTTCTTTCAAAATTTGGCCTGCTACCTCTATATTATTATCTTTTCTCAAAGCATCTTGACAGTCCAAATTTTAAAAAATTTTGAGGAAAAAAAAGGGCTATTTTGAGAATCATCTCTCTAAAAAGGGCTATTTTAGGAATTTTCCCATTTAAAAATATTACAGATTTGGTTTTCACTTTTTTAACGTTTACTCGTGCTTTTTGATTCCTCGTTTACTTGAACTTAATATTTATAGATAACTTCATCATATCGAATCAAACCGATCCGAACAACAAACCCCCAATCCATAGTAATTAATATGTTTGAAGACCTAAAATATATAAGTATATTTTGCTGCATATCAAGAATCTATCTCTTTGAATGAAAATCTTTATAGACTCTTTGTCATAGAAGTGATTTGAGATTACAGTTTGCATTTTGGAAGATGAACTTGTTCTGGTTCAACCAATAGACAATATTAAAGTTTTTTTCCAAAGACTTTTGGTTTAAAATCTGTTTCGATGTAATCTAATAAACAATCAATAAATTTGTTTTTAGTTATGAAACAAATCTGTTATATGGATAAGAAAAAGAAAACGTTGCATCATCACACATAGGATGATGAATTGGCGATGGCGTTGTATCAAACACATGTAATGTACATTACTTACCTTCAAGAGTACTCAAATAAGCATAACAACATACGCTACACAAATTAATTAAAAATGATACAGGGTATATATATATATCCTACTCAATACTTGTTCTTATATGAAGTTCTTCCAGTTATGTGGACCTGAAAATACCACACAACTCAGTCATTTCCTGTTATTCTTACAGCAAGTCGCCCAAATAAAATGCTATAGCTTACCTGAAATATTGTTCTAAGTTTCTTCATTCCTATCGCGCGTAGCTTCACCTCCTCTTTTGAAACACTAGGATCTTTGAGCACCTGAAAAATAATCAGGTTTGTAATGGGTCAAAACAAATTATTTGGTCAGGTTGGGACTACTCGATTAGTCAGATTGGGTTGAACCGTAGCACAGACAAAAAAGAAAATTTTAAACAAATTGTGTCAGGTAGGTAACGGGTCAAATGTGTAATAATTAATTAACAATAACTAACATAACAAATTTAGGACCAAAGTTTCAGACCCAAAAATCATTATTTTGGCCATTTTTTGGTCCAAAAATTTAAAGCAAATGGCAATGCCAGAAAAACCAATCCGTACCAAACCCATCGTGAAATCGCAAACCGAATGGTTTTCAAAAACCTAAAACCTGAATTTTTGGTTTTTTTGCACGGTTAGAACCAACCCACGCACACACCTAACACTTTTTATCTTTTTTTGTATATAATTAATGTGCAAAATATGACTACAAAATTGTACTATTTCAATAATAACTATTATATCTTTTTGAATGAATTGTACTTTACACGAACCATTAAAGAGTAAATGGTCAAAATTGTCACATCTGATATATTCTTTACTAGAGTAACTATACATGAACTTACAGCTTGGCAGACACGCGATAAGGTTGTCTCAATATCTACAACATTAATCTGCCAAAGAGAATTAATCATTTGATCTTTTTTTCTTCTATAGCTTTATTTATCTGCTCTTCCTTGGCTTCTGAATTATTCAACTTCTTCAACTCCTCTTGTATTTGTATCAAAGACACCGCGCCTACATACATAAAATAACACAAATACAATGCACTTCCTAAAGTTAACTTCAATTTATCAAAAATGCAACCTTTTATGTATCTAGTAATTATATGAACTTATAGAACCTTGAGCAGCTGCAACTTGTGACTTCATTTGATGGCCTTTATCCTCACCCATTCGGCTAAAAACGGGACCCTCATATACAGTTTATCTTTACCAAGTTCTTTTGCAGCTTGTCTTCTGTATATATAACCATAGTATGCAACATAGCCTCACCAAAAGCTGAAAAGTTAATAGCAATTAGTATGTAATATAGCCATTGCAGCAAAGTTTGCCTTTAACTTTAAAAGCACATACCGGCTTGAGGAGCCCGTGAGCTTCTGATGTTGCCCATTTTAGAAATTCGGATGTGTGACCTTCAACAAATGGCTGAAGGCGATTTTTTAGATTTGTTATGAGCTTTATTTCAAATGGCTGCCTACATCTTACCCTCCTCAGACCCTACCATAGCTTTGCTATTGGTGGGATATACTGAGTACGATGATGATGATGATGATGAGCTTTATTTCCCTCCCCTTTTGAAATTCCTATACAATGAAACAACAATGATATAATTTAATAGAATTAAACTTTAATTATAAATATGAATATAAATTTAATGGTAAATAGGTGAATAATGTATACCCTCATTCTCTCCTGGACTTTCATCCTGCGGATTTCAGGAACCTGTCCCTCTTCTTCAAGTTCAACTGACTGTACGGACGCCATATAAAGTTGTCCAATGTAATCCTCAAACAAATCACTACCAAACAGCATACCAAAAACAGCTGCAGGATCTACCATTGAATCACTACAAACAAATTACCAGAAAATAACAATAATAACAATGATAACAATTCTTGGTGCAAAAAGCTGACGCGTCACACTTACTCCGCTACACCTGACTTTCCATTTTTATCATACGCTTCACGCTTCTCAGGGTCACTTAGAACCTGATAAGCCTCTCCAAGAACCTTCAAGCATACAAATCATATAAATAAACAACATGTATTAATAAATGATGTATTAAGTTAACAGCACCTGAAAATTACGGGCAGCTTTCGGGTCCCCTGGATTTTTATCAGGGTGAACTATCCTTGCCTTTAAAAACATTAGAAAGCGTTACTAATAATATTTTTGAACATATTTTTTTGTAACAGTGTTTCTTTGAAAGAAAGAATAAGAAAACTTACTTTAACATAATAGGCCTTTTTAATATCCAACGCTGATGCATCGGAACTGACTCCCAAAATGTCATAATATTCTGTATCCTTCGGCATAGTTTAGCAATCACCGCTCTTGCAAGACTGGTAAAAGAACAAAAATAACCTCATGGTTACAGATTTGAGCTGCAAAGAAAGCATTTTTTTGCAAAATGCAAGCAAAGAGTTCAGTTTTATAAAATCTGTGATACGGTAGATTTGAGATCAGGAGCTTTATTTTCATTAGGTAATATCATATGTGTCTAAGTGAAAGATGTTAACGTGTAACGGTGTACTATGAACCCTAAGAGAGATGATCAGCTATGTTTTTTTTTTTTTGGAGTAATATGCATGTAACAACTTGAAAATTTTTATAAAACTGAACTATATTGTGAATATATTAATTTTCACTCCTTTAGCCAAATTGGCAAATTTGGTATTAAAAATTTACCTTTCTTATCAATTTCTTCTTTGTGTAATCCTAACGTGCATAGGAGATGAAAATCGATCGATAAACAAACTTTGTAGCCAGAATTGACATGGATTTAGTAATTACCATAATAATGATGGAATCCTTAAGAAATTTTGATGTAATTAAATTCCTCTAATTCAAAATGCAGCTATTGTATTAACATTGTTGTATAACATCTAAACAGGATAATCATGGGTTTTTATCGATAGATAACGAAAAGAATTTTATAAATCTCATCTAAAATCACAATGATAAACTGAAAACATGGAGTGAGAGAATGAAACTTACAATTTTGGGAATCATGATGAAGACGTATAACGAATCTGGAAATATTGAAAATCATCCATGATATTGTTCGTTATACACCTTGTTAAAATGACTCGACTATATGTTGTAAACAACATGAATGACCCTTCAACTTATTCTATACTTTAGATTTTGTCCCTTGACTTGTAACATCGTAATGTTTATTAACTGTTCTATATTAGATACTTAATAAAGTTTTCCCCTTGCATGTCATGCGGGTGGGAAAAAAACGATTGATCGAATCGAAACAAAATTAATCGATAAATTGACACTCAAATAACTTGCACCAAACGCTTTGTTTTTTTATTCTTTCTGAAAACCGAAAGTTACAGTTCAATTTCGTTTATACTTCATTTCACCCCCTAACCGAACTATGGGTTATCAAACCTCTTCGAATTTTAAGTAACATTTGTGAAGCTCAAAAATCTAGGTCCAAATGTGCAACATTTATTAACAAAAAGGTTATGGTTGGACCAGTTTTTATTTATCTAATCTAAAAATATTTTAAAACTGAATGTAAAATCAAAACCGACCCATAATTAAATCGGGCTTATATTTCAAACCGAAAACAATCAGCTTCCATTCACCGTTGAACTCGGTTTTTGTTTGGTATACACCCAAAACAGACACATGCACACCCCTACCCATAACTAAATCGGATAAGGGTGTGCGCAAACATAAACTATCACTAGTTTATTAGGTCCAGCTGATTTTTTTACTTTATTTTCTTAATGCATGCCAAAAACCAAGCTAGGGCTTAAGTTGAAAGATTAAGAGCAAACTTTTAGATCATATCATGACTCCACTAGAAATTTAATATGAAATCACAATGAAAAATTTTAAACAAGTATATGGGATTGTCCAATAGACCAATACAAAACCAATTTTAAGTAAATAATTATAAGAACCGCGCAATCTTCACACATGTTATAACTACAATACATAAAAGGGTTACATAAAGGTTATGTAACGGCGCAATGCACTCACTCTCTCCTGCTATGTATTATCAGCACTATGTTCATATACTTTTGGCCATTCATGATTATGTACAGAACAACTATATTTATGCATTCAAATATAACCATCTAAACGTCTTTCATATCACTTGGTTGTACAAATCAAAAATCAAAGTGTCTAAAAACGTTTAATATATATTAAAAAAGCTCTGTTTTGGATCATAAAAACTTGACAACATCTGATTATGATAATGTCCATTTCCATTTCCACCATATATTTACACTACAAGTATCTCATCATGAAGTAAAAGTCAAGATGACATTGCATGTCACACCCTCAGAAGTCAACTTCACCCATAAGATTATATCATCAAAACCATGTGTCCCAAATCTGCATCAACACATTAACTGATTATTAAAGGACTGTACAAGAAAATAAAAACAGAAATACATAGAAGTCTCATATTAGGGGTGACATACCACTGCTGATTCTTCCTGAATTCAGTTAACACTGGATATATATTCTCAAACGCAGTGTAGGTTTCATCTCTAACCTGAAATTACATATTAAACGATGATTAAAAACATTTTTTTCTAAATTTCCCATATAAAATCAAATGTTGAAAAAAGGCCAGTCACACCTTTGCGCCTGTTAACACAATTTTCCCGGAAACAAATATCAGCAGAACGATTTTCGGTTGTTTCATCCTATAAATCAATCCTGGGAACAGTTCTGGTTCATACTATGTATACCATCCACCAAGAAAAACATCAGTTCGGTCAAACGAGCCATCTTTAGTATGGGTCGGTTTGTACAACTTTTTATTTATCATATTGATAATGCGTTAATAACAAAGATAAAATCAACATTGGTACACTAATATTCAAAATATTCATATAAAAGCAATTTAGGAGGTGGTATGCATTACAATTGCATAAAAGCAATTATGCATTACCTAATTGACCTATTCCCCTTTTAGCAACTTTTTGTTTGACCCATTTGATAATAGGATCCGTTTCTAATGAACTTACGCTTGAAAAAGCACCATGAGAGTATGCAAGGCCTTCAAGTCTAATTGGAAATTTGACATCACACGAGCCGACAATGTTTTGTATTTTAAAATCCTACAAACCAAGAGAGGATATTATATATAAAATAAGATGGCGTGTAATTAATACTTGGATGCCAAAAAGATAATAAGAAATTACAAGATTACCTTGAATTTAGCCGGGAAACCAAGTTTTTGAATAATCCGAGCATACTGAAGAAATAACATAATGCATGAGATAACAAACTACATGAAATAAATGATTATTGTTTGTCTTCAACTACCTTTCGTGCTGCCAGTTTTGATTGCTGTTCACTCTTTGCTCCTGTGCAAACCTGGAGCAATTACCATTTATGTATTTTAGTACTCAAGTTATAATCTTTGACTCTTTGTTAGTCTTAGCCAGCATATGATATGAAAACAAATAAACAAAATTAATTTTATAGTGTGTTTTTAACCAAGTAAATGCAAAATTTCCTTTTTGGCAGTCAAGGTCGATTTTCAAAAAGCTTACCATCTTTCCAGATGCAAATATTAGAGCAGTTGTTTTAGGTTCTCTTATCCTCATGATCACAGCAGCAAAACGCTGAACAACATTAACAAAAAGGGTGCTATAAATAAACATCTTTTAAATATTTAACTAACAAAAGGTGTTATTTAGGAATAACAAAAAGGAAACCTTGGGATTATATTCTGCATTACGTGCTTGTAGAGCAATTGCTTTAAGGTCTAGTTTGCAATCAAGATTGACCGTGGATACAATGTTCCTATAAGTACAGACAACAATTTGATTATTAGCAAAGTGCTCAAGAAGGATGTTTTTTTTTTTCATTTTTGGTTATTGTATGCACAAAAGAAAATGTGTCTGTTGGTTAAAAACGTTGAAGAAAAACAAAGCATACAAAAATGGCTAAAGTAGACATTAAACGTTGTGCAACAACAAGTTATAGGAACGAATTAATAAAAAGACAAAAAAAGGGCACAAGTAAAAATGCATAATAGTGGGTTATAGGAATTATATTCAATATGCCAATTTATATATGATTGTTCACCACTCCGTCTAGTAGCCAAAGTTGGCCAAATACTCAACACCCAACCCTTTTCTCAATGGGAATGTAGACGAGCCAAGTCGCTCGTGAGCAACTCGAGATTGGTTCGTTAAAAGCTCAAATTAAGCCGCGCTTTAACGAGCTCAAGCTTTCAAATAAGCTTGTTTAATAAACGAGCCCAGCCTTTACTTATTGAGCTCGAGATGGCTCAGTAGCCTAAACCAGCCTGTTATTTATATATATTTTTTTAGCTAATGTACGTATGAGAATTATTATTATTATATTTAAAACAATGATAAAAATTATTAAATAACATACATCACATCACATATACCATTTTTATAAATACATATATAGAAATTAATTAAAATGGATACAAATAAATTAAAAAGCAACAAACGAACTGTGCCCGAACCAAGCTTGAGATTGAAAAAACAGTCACGAACCGAGCTTTTAACTTTAGAAATAAAGCTCAAAACAAGCAGAGCTCGAGCTTGAGCTCTAGTAAGTTGTAAGTTAAGTGAGCCAAACTCAAGCTTAGTCAGCTCGGGCTTGGGCCATTTGCACCTAACACCCTTATTTTTTTTTTTTTTTTTTTTTTTTTCTAACGCCTTGCTTGCGGTGCGCGCATATAATGTATATATGTGTGAACCCTTGGGTGGGCAAAAGTAAAATTGCACTAATTTTGACGTTATTTTACTAATCTCGTGAAAATAACGTTAAAAGTGGCGGAAGGTTAATCAGGCATCATGTGGTGGCGTTGATAGCCGAAAGACAAGGGCACATGCACCAATCAGCCGGTGTCCCGATGATTGAGTGCTATGTGCCTTATGTCCAAGGCTTGATGCAAAACTACTATCGAGCCGGGGGTCTCACCGGAAGCAGCCTCTCTATCCCTATGGGATAAAGGTAAGGCTGTCTACATCTTACCCTCCTCAGACCCTACCATAGCATTGCTATTGGTGGGATATACTGAGTACGATGATGATGATGATGACCCTTATTTTTTTTCTAGCTCAATAAATGCATGCTAATTCAGCTTCCATAATTAACCACTGCTAGCGTACACAATTAACTAACAAATTGCACATGAGACCACCCTACAACTATCGTTGCACATACACAAAATACGCAAGTTAACAAGTCACATACACTCCAAAAACTAAAAATCAACACAAATTAGCTGTTAATGATCACAACTCATCACAATCATGAATATTTCCAGGTTCACAAACACATGAACACACAAAGTATATACATGATCACAACATTAATTAGCAGCTGTAAATGAGCATTAATTCACTTTAAAATCAACATTAATTAGCTGTAAATGACACAAGTAATCACAATCATGAATATTTCCAACATATTTCACACACATAAACCCATCAACACACACAAAGTACCCACTCGATTACCCGATCATAAACGACATAAAAAACAACTTACTGAAGAATAGGAACTATTCCAGACGGGTGTTTCGATAGATCGACCGGTTGACTACCACCTTCCAACACTTGATCAGCCATCAATCCCTAAATCGTAAAACCCACAAACAAAATCACGTAAGAATACTAATTACTAAAAACCCAACTCACTAAAGTTCAATTTCATCATTTTACCACATTTCCCCAATACAGATCTATGAATTAAACTCAGGGCTTCATAAATTTTTAAAATTGGTTTCACATATTCAAAATTAACACACCAATCAAGCTCGAATCACTTAGATCCAAGTAAAAACCGATAGATCAGGTCCCAATTTCACCTTTTATTAAAATTAGGGTTTCATAATTTTTAAAATTGGTTACACGGATTCAAAATTAGCACACCAATCAAACTCAAATCATTTAGATTTATATAAAAACCGATAGATCGGGTTCCAATTTCACCTTATGTGAATCGAAATTGAAATTAGGGTTTCTCGGAATTGGGGGTGTAAAAACGGGTACAGAGAACGAACTGGTGCGATTAAACAAAAGGGTATGTAAAAAAGGCGGTAAAGATTTGAAAAAATGGATCTTTTATACGTAGAGAAGATGATTTTATTTATAGCTTTGTGTTGAGAGGATTTTGGGAACAAAGGGTGAGAAATGAGGAGATGGTGAAGGTGTCGTCAAGGATATTGGGGTGTGTGGTGTGGGGTGTTTATATGATTCCGGAAATGCCCTTGATGTGTCTGTGTGGTGTGAGGGTAGGATTGTAATTTGGGTGGGGAATGTTTGGGTGACGGGTGGAGGTGTGAGTGTTGGTGAAGGACGAATTGTTGGGTAGAATGATACTGTGAGTCTGTGATGATTGATTTGGGCTTAGTGGCCTATTTATGGTTTGATGTTGGGCTTTCTTTGTGAAGATATTGGTGATTGGGTCAACATTGAGCCCGCACATCCAATTATCCAAATCGTTTTGTGAATTCACACATGGTTTACAATTATTGCTTCATGCAAATTTATATTTTGTCAATCATGTGACTATTCAAATCAAGAATTCTCTGGCATCCTTATCAAAATCAAATTATAAAAATAAAATAGATCCGAAGAAACCAAAGAAATGTTGCATCGGACTCCTTTCTTCTTTCAAAAATCTTATTCAAAAAAGATGTTAAGTTATAATCTCAATCTGGCTACAAAAGAACCAGGAATGGAAGCTCCTCTATCCTCTTTTCCAGCGGTTTTTAAACTAAATCGAAAGTTATTTTAAAGCTGTTTTAGACGAAACCAGATTGTAATCAGTCTATATATTCTTCTGTAAAACCAGCGAAGGCCTAACCGAATAAGATAAAACCCGGTTTCAAACCAAATCTATTTAGGACAAATAATATTTGTGGCGATACAGATAATACAATTATTTTTAAAAATAATAGGGCTTAATGAAAAAATATTACGTAAGTGCCTCCACATTCATTATCCCTTGTGTGCTTTTGGGTAATATAAATTGAAGTGAAACGTAGAGATTAGTAAGAAGGAACAATGATGCATATGAGCACACCCGTTGTCAGAGAATAAAATAAAAATTCATAAAAGATCGATAATGGTAGTCCTTCATTACTAGGCTCAAGCTTTATTAGCTTGTTAAATTTTAATAGACTTGTTCAACTTTTTTCTTTTTCTTTTTTTTTTTTTTTTGCCCTTATTGGTTTCTTTGCAACCATTTCTAACCTAGTTCACTATTAAGGCTAGAAAAATGTATATATATATATCTTTTTTCTTAAATATTCGGGGCACTTATCAAGTCGTGTCTTAGACGTCGGTCGAGCCCTGTATAGAACCTCAAATAGCCCTGCATATGTATCCACAAAGGAATAAAACTTTTGTTATGTGTAGTCTGAGCATAAACGAGTAAACCGGTTCATACTATAGCTGTGTATAACTTTATTACTAGAAATTTAAAATATTTCAGGCTTATTAGTAAGCTCCCAGTTTTTCACGATTCAATGTAAGTGTTTGATCTAACCTATTTTCAACTCCTAGTGAAGAAAATTTTTAGAATCCAAGTGTGTCAAATGTCAATCAGTCAAAGTCCTCATAAATTGTTGATAAAAACGTGATGCTTCTAAACCTTTCAACATTCAACCATTATACAGTAGAAACTCGATAAATTAATACTCGATTATTTAATAAACTCTCTAAGATAATATTTTTTGCCGGTCCCGACTCGAGGATAGGGTGCTAAATTAATAATTCGCTAAAATTATAAGATAATACATTTTTGATAATTTCTTTAGATCCCATATAAAATATAAATTAATAATTCCTATTGTAAAACGTGGTTGGTCGTTTTTTATTTTGTTTATTTTATGTTTCCAATTTGTAAAACGTGGGTTTTTTATATCAAATTCGTGTCAGCTTGCAGTTGCAACACATGGTTTTTTCCGCCGCAACTTTTTTTCCCGTCGATTCCAAACGAATCCGCATCAATTCATGGCCACAGCATGCGTAGTTAATTTGATGTATTATGAGTGTGGACGAATTAAGTTATTGCTTTAGTTTCGGTGTCATAACCCGATACCGACCGAACTCGTGTTGGTTCGCCACCACAACATGTTTTTTTGTATGATTTAGTGCTGACAATGTCAATTCTGGCTGAATTTGAGTTAGTTTGCAAGCGCAATACGTGAGTTATTTATCACGTTTTTTTTTTTTTGTTACGATTCCAGAATTAACGAATTCGTATCAGTTCGCAAGTTGTACTTAGATGTGGAAGAATCTATGTTTTGCCTTGCTTTCGGCACCATAACCAGATACAAACCAAACTTTCGTAGGTTCGCAACCGCAATGCACAATTTTGTTATGTTAATTTGTTGTATTTGGGCATTAACAAAGTTTTTTAGGGTTTGAATCTGGTTTCGTAACACGGGACTGATCGAATTCACCTCGCCTCGTAGTCTCACTGCATGGTTTGTGTAACGCCCGTTAATTTCAGATAAGTGATTTAAAGCATGTAAAGTATGTACATCTCTCGGGATTTATCCGACTTTCCTCGGAGGCTTTACGTCATCCCGGTACGTTAAAATTATGTAACTTTCCACCCAAGTTGCTACACACTTTATACTTGAGGGGCTAGAATGAAACTTCTTATTTTATATCATAAAAGAATGAAAAACCCAAACTCATAAACCTAGGTGCAGCCGATCGCAGCTAAGAACCCCCCCCCCCCTGCTCGTTTTTCTTCTGCCCCGCCATGTTCAGCCGTGAAAACTTCAATTCAAGGTCGGTTTTATGATTCCCCATGTCTTTTGCACCTTAATTGATCATATGAACGCGCTTATCGGTCGTTAAGATTGAGTTTTGATGATAACATCTTGCTGACAGATTCGTATACGTTTATTGTAGGGTCTGTAACGCGATGTTAATCCACTGTTTTTGATCGATTCTTGATTCCATGATGTTCTACTTTGAGTCTAGTTTCCAGAAAGGTATAATACTTAATTTTTGGACGAGATTTGAATAGTTTTTATGATTTTATAAAATCGAGTGTCAAACCTGATGCGGGACGACGGATTCTGGTCCGTCTTCCCGACATCATAACCTTTTTTCGACAAGTCTAAATTGGTTGGTTCCACTTCTGGAAGTTAATATTTTGAGTTAGGAACCAAACCCAATTGGAATCGTTTAATTTGGCTGGGTAATGAATTTTATAAAAATAAAACCATTTTGTTGCGCAGCTGAAATAGCTGCACATACCTTTCTGTGTTAGAAGAATTTTTATGATTTTTGTGTCCACTAGAAAAATATAATAAAAATATTTTTATAAACTTAAGATATTTATGTAACACTGGTAAAAATTTAATAGTTTAATTCCATGGTTTTCCTATGTAATAAAATACATCTTTGCATGCTAAAATCTGCATGTTATATTCGTATTGATCAATAAGTTCGTTTTAGGCTTAACCGGTGGCTGCCCTTTCTCGCATCTTTCGGGGCTGTTATAATTGAAGTTCGTACTCCGTCATATTCTTAGGTATGTCACTTACAATATACTAAAATTTTATGGCCAATGGAGGTGTTTAGGTCGGTCAATCGATTTTAGTTCGAAAACTAGGGTTTATCGGGTGTAGGATTGGCAATTATTGAGTTTGATGCATTAAACGATCGGATGACCGACCGAATCAGTTTGTACAGCCCTAGGGGGGTTTAAGGGCTGTGGGAAAATTATATTTTTAATGCACGGGGCTGTTGGGGTTAGTGCTTCGTCAATCGAGTCGGCGGTGCGTGAATTTTCGTTTAAACGTTAAAGTAAGAGTTGTAAAAAGGAACCGTCAACCCTATCAACTCGGGTGACATAATCTTGATGAATGAAAAGATTTAAAAAGGAATTTGGTCCATTCGGGGCTAAGTCGTTTAACAAAAGGTTTTAAGGTTTATTACCCGCGCATTCGACCCGATTTGATTATCCTTGGGCCAAGTTGTTGGGCCAAGTATTGGGCCTTGGGCCAAGTTGTTGGGCCTTGGGCCAAAGTATTGGGCCTTGGGCCAAGTTGTTGGGCCTTGAGCCAAGCATTGGGTTTTGGGCCAAGTTGTTAGGCCTTGGGCTAGAGTATTGGGCCTTAGGCCAAAGTTGTTGGGCCTTGGGCCAAGTGTTGGGCCTTGGGCCAAGTGTTGGGCCTTGGGCTAAGTGTTGAGCCTTAGGCCAAAGTGTTGGGCTGATACGGCCCATTAGGCTAGAGTGTTCCTACAGTCTAGTTTAGTAACGCGTTATGTATAATTTACAGGCCCTTGCTTGTGATTTTGCCCTTAGGAACTTCCTAGCTCGTTGCAAGTATTCGATCGATCTCAGGTGAGTTCATGATGCCCTTTTTACTCATTTTACTTTTGGGCTAGCATGCGCACCTAAATGTTTTCTTACTTGATGAAATGTTTTTTTAAAAGATTTTATATAGGCTTGCTAGTATATGGTAAGCCTTGGGATGTTAAATATATATACGTGTATATACATTATTTCTTGGCCTCTATTTGGCGATGTTGTAGTCGTTTCGACTACTGATGTTGTGTATGCCTACTTTGTGTTTGCATACACTGATGTTACGTGTTTTGGTTGTATGTTTGCTCGACCCTGATGTTATACGTGGACGATATATATATATACTGTTATGTATATAGGGATGTTATTGAATGGATGTTTATATATACATTTTGTATATGTATGTATGAGGATGTTTAAGTTCGGTAATGATGATTAGATGGATGTACCCTTTTACTTTTAGAAAACCTTTGATATGACTATCATGATTTTACTATTGATATCTTTTTCTTAAAACTTGAACTCACTCAGCTCAAGCTGACTTTGTGTGCATGTTAGTGTAAGTTTCAGGATTCGGAAGAGGATGCCTTATCGCTTGGACGTGCACGGAGCTACTTGGATGGTGAAGGGCATACTGGAAGGAAGAATTATTATGAATGTTTTATTTCAAGGAAATTTATAAAAGTTATACTTACTTTGGATTTTGGGCAAAATTCCCGGGTTTCGGGAACTTATTTCATTTTTCATGTTTTCCGCAAAATTGATACTCTGAAATGTTTGTTTTAATGGAAGAAACGGTTTTTGAGTTTATTAAATTTTACGAGTGTTTTGAGTGATTACCAATTGTGGGGTTCCCGGGGTTCAGGGCCTTACATTTTCGAAAAATTTTCAATTAACAACTTAACTAAAAACAGTAAACAACTAAACTATTAGAGCAGTACATATTTTTGTGAGTTGAGCAGGGAATCATATTGACCAAAATTTCTATCCATCACAGTTTTATTTTCAGTTTTTATTATGACTGGTGTTAAGTCGATTATTGGTATTGTTGTCCACTTAATTCTTCGAACAAATTTTTCAGAACTTTCATTGATATTGTGAATTGGTTCAATTAAGCACAATTATCGAATAGAATTAGTTCAAATCTTGACTCAAGCATAGTTTGATTTTATCCAAATCACCCCAACTTGACCTAAACCTTAGAACCAATTTGATAAAAATGATGTTTTTTAAGCAATCATAGTCCGTAATCCCCACCACAAGATATACCCCCGTTATCAAGTAATACTCTAAGTTCCGTTCCCATGGATGAATGTGCACGATTTCATCTCTCGGTTTACAGACATTGTGTCCCTTGAGGTCTGTTTCTTAATGGTAATGAGACGCGAGCAAGGGGACAATGTATGACTCACAGCGTGGTTTGATCAAGTCTGTAATTCATTTTTGTACACGAAGTACTTTTTGCGATCAAGTTTAGAGACTTAAGCAGTTACACTGCGGGTTCGCTTTTACAAGCATTTTTAATATTCATCGAAATGACTACCAGATGTAAAACCGCATAAAGACCCAATGAGATCCGGAACATTAAAGCATCCCCATCAATACAAGATTTAAGGTAACGAGACCATACATCGTTGAAGCGTTAACCACCAACTAGATACTTTTGTTAAAAGTGTTTTTCAAATTGATTAGAAGGCTTTAGTATGACCAGTTTATTACATTTCTGCCATCATCATCAAGACCTTTTATAGAACCAATATCCCTTTTTATTCAGCAATTTTAAGTTTATATCACTTACTAGCCCATACTTGTTGGTCAAAAGGCCTACCAATACATCAATACAATTAAGCACACAGTCTTTTATTACTTACTTTTTACTGGATTTAGGAGCAAATGACCAATGTACTATCATTTTCCCTTTTTGCTTCTAAACTCATTTTGAGGAGCATTTTTCTTTGTTTGGATTTTTCAATATTTGAATGTTTTTGGAGTTTTTAATTTTCTCTGTACAAACTGAAAACACAATATTTTTGGATCTTTATATTTTTCTCCCCTAAAAACAACAAAAAAATGAAATAAAAACAAGAAAAAAAATGATTTAACCAAGCTTTTGAATATCTTTTAAAGTTTTTAAACCATTTATACCCAGCAGATATTGAAAACGTGTTTTGTCAAACACTTTGGAATAAAGGTCAGCCTTTTGAAAATCCGTGTGAATTTTATCAATTGATATTAATTTCTTTTCAAAACAATCACGTATGAAGTGATAACGGATTTCAATATGTTTGGTTTTCGAATGGTGAACCAGATTTTTGGTGATTGAAATTGCAGCAGAATTATCAATATAAATGAGAGTAGTAAGAAACTTCAAACTGTAATCCCGCAAGTTTTGCTGGATCCAAAGAACCTGTGAGAAGCAACTCGAGGCCGCCACATACTCCGCTTCGGCTGTTGAAGTTGAGACCATTGTCTGCTTCTTACACTGCCAGGAAACAAGCCGGTTTCCTAAAAATTGACATCCCGCTGTTGTAGACTTGAAGTTGATTTTGCATCCTCCGTCGTCCGAATCAGTGAAAGCGGTGAGATCGAACTTATCGTCTTTGGGGTACCATAACCCGATGTCTGGATTTCCCCTCAGATAATGTAAGATGCGCTTTACTGCCGCCAGGTGAGTCACTCGGGGACTCAATTGGTACCTAGCACACAAACAAACAGCAAACATAATATCAGGTCGCGATCCAGTCAAATACATGAGAGATCCGAACATAGCTCGATATAGGGTTGGATCTACGGTATCCTCCAATTCATCCGGTGATAAATTGTGACCCACGGGAAGAGTGTCGAAGGAATTTTGCCGCCGGATATCTTGAATTGGCTCAAGACATTGTTCACGTATTTGGTCTGATAGATAAAATCCCGGAATCAGACTGGTGAACTTGCAATCCTAAGAAAAAGTTCATCTCCCCCATCGAGCTCATCTCGAATTTGGTTTGCATCGTCTTTTCAAAATCATTACACAAGCTGTCGTTCGTCAAACCAAAAATTATGTCGTCCACATAGATTTGGACGAGGAGCAAATCATCACCCACGTTCTTATAAAATAAAGTACAATCAACTGTCCCTCTCGTGAATCCACTTTCAATCAGATGGTCAGCCAACGTGCTGTACTAGGCTCTCGGGGCCTGGCGTAAACCATAACGAGCCTTGTTTAATTCGTAAACACGCTTTGGAAAGTCTGGATCCTCAAAACCGGGAGGCTGCTTCACATATACTTCCTCATGAATAGCTCCGTTCAAGAACGCCGAATTCACGTCCATTTGATAAACCTTAAAATTTTTAAAGGTCGCATAGGCAAGAAAGATACGTATAGCTTCCAGTCGTGCAACCGGAGCATATACTTCGGTGTAATCAATGCCCTTTTGTTGATTGTAACCAAGAACTACCAATCGTGCCTTATTTCTCACGATTACCCCGCGGTCGTCCTTTTTGCACTTAAAAACCCATTTAGTTGGAATCGCCTTTTTCACGCGATCGGGTTTATCAATTAAGTCCCATATACCCAGTCGAATAAACTGTTGCAGCTCCTCCTGCATAGCTTCAACCCAAGACGGATCCTTGAGTGCCATTGGGACACTTGTCGGTTCTATCAGTGATAGGAAGCAGGTGTATTATGCAATACTAAGGATACCCGAAGAGTGCAAATCCACATAAGCACAAACAATCGAATACTCAGTAGGAGATAAATTACACTCAACTTGTTCGTCACATATATTAGCTAATTGGTGTTGTGTACGAAACCCGTCGTGTACATCACCAATTATCTGTTCCTGCGGATGATTAGAATGAATCCTTAAAGAAGGATTGGCAGGTACAGATACGTTATCACCCAGATTGGTGATATTTTCCTCAGCCGAGTCTAAAGCGACAGTTGGAGAGTCATCATCAATTAGAATAGGCTCATTTGTGTCTATAGCTTCCTCTAATGATCCTGACGATGAATCGACAAAATCAGCTTCATCGGAAGACTCAGAAACAACATTCGAAGTCTCTGATACGTTAGGAGAGTCATTCACATCAGAATACAAAGAACTAGGAATTGGAAGACATTGTTCCTCCAAATAAGATCGAATAAAATCTTCAGGTAAGTCTTCAACGGCTGAAGTGAACGAATTAAATAAACGGTCGTAATCGAACATCTAATCTGGACCCTTGCCTGTAGGTGGAATGGTATAACTTTAACAATCCACATGGTACCACTCTTCCACACAACCTGAAGAGATATTGAAGATTCGCTTCTTCGGAGAATTGTATCCCAAGAAATAACCCCTAAATGCCTTTTCTTCAAATTTACCGGCATCTTTCTTCAAAATAGTACAAGGACACCCTAATGGTTCCAAATACTTTAGATTCGGTTTACGATTATTCAGAAGCTCGTAACTTGCTTTCTTGAGCTTCTTTACTGTTAATACGCGATTCAATG
This sequence comes from Bidens hawaiensis, assembly GCF_021521415.1. Taxonomy (NCBI): domain Eukaryota; kingdom Viridiplantae; phylum Streptophyta; class Magnoliopsida; order Asterales; family Asteraceae; genus Bidens; species Bidens hawaiensis. Next base: position 18,776 of record NW_027506060.1, read on the forward strand.
TGTAACATGCTGTATTCACAGCTTCATTCCAGAAATGAATGGGAAGTTTAGAATTAGCAAGCATTGATCTTCCAGCTTCGATCAGCGTACGATTCTTTCTTTCAGATACCCCGTTTTTTTGAGGAACATACGGCGCACTGAATTCACGATGAATACCCTTCTGAATGCAGAAGAAATCAAATACATTATTCCTGAATTCCGTACCATTATCACTACGAATTCGTCTCACTTTCAGTTTGTAAAGTGATTTGATCTTCATGATAAGATTCTGAATCAATACAGGAGTCTGATCTTTTGATCCCATAAATAACACCCAAGAGTATCGTGAAAAATCATCAGTCACGACCAAGCAATAAAAATCACTCGCGATGCTAGCACGATTCACAGGACCAAATAAATCCATATGAAGTCATTCTAGGGGTGTAATAATCGAATTAATCTATTTACACGGGTGTGATTTCTTCTTTTGTTTTCCCTTCTTGCAAGCGACGCAGTGATCATTCAACTTGAAATTTTTAAGGGTTACACCATCCACCAAGTCATTTGAAACCAAATGATTCATTTTACGCACATGGATGTGTCCCATATGTCGATGCTAAAGTATCGTATCTTTCTCCATGGCTTTGAAGACAAAACACGTTTCTGAAGGAGAAACGTTTATATTAAGATTCATGTCTAGGACATAAATATCATTCGATCGAGGTGATCTTATGACAACCATTTCTTCAGGAATTTTATATCCCGGTTGAAGGATAACGCATTCCTTGTCTGTGAAAATTGTGGTATATTGTTTATCACAAATTTGTGAAACACTCAACAAATTATGATCCACCTTTTCACAATAATTTACTTTTTCAAATGTCACTTTTCCGTTTGAAACTTCTCCTTCATTTGTTATCATCCCACCGTTGTTACCTGTACGGCCCCAAACCCCGGGAACCCCACAGTTGGTGATCATTCAAAACACTCGTAAAAATAATTAAACTTAATAACAATTCTTTTCATTATAATGAGCATCACAGAGTATAATTCGGCGAAAAACGTGAATAACAAAATAAGTCCCCAAAACCCGGGAATTTTGCCCAAAACCAACATAATTATCTTTAATAAAAACCTTTTAAAAATAAATGTTTTAATAATAAAATCTTCAAATCCCGTATGCCCTTCACCGTTCAAGTAGCTTCGTGCACGTCCAAGCGATAAGGCATCCTCTTCCTAACCTAAAACTCACACTAACATGCACACAAAGTCAGCTTAAGCTAAGTGAGCTCAAGTTTTAAATAAGTAACAAAAGTCTTAATAATCATTCCAACGGTTTTAAAACTGTAAACGGAGTTACATCAGTTAGGTCATCACATTTAATAAATAATCATCCTTACGTATGAAAATCTCTATACGTGCATTCCTATATATATATATATATATAACATTCAAAAATAACATTAAGGGCCGAGAAAACGTACAACCCAAACACGTAACATTCAGTGCATGCAAACACAAACTAGGCATACGTAACATTCAGTAGTCGAGACGACTACAACATTCGCCAAATATTGGCCATTCTAATATATATATATATACATACACACATTCTTTAACATTCCAAGGCCTACCAATAGTAGCAAGCCTATGTAAAATCGTTTAAAACATTTCATCAAGCAAAATTGCTTAGGTATGCATGATAGCACAAAACTTAAAAAGAGTTAAACGGGGCATCAAGAACTCACCTGAAATCAACCGAACACCTGCAACGGGCTAGGAAGTCCCTAATTGCACACTCACAAGTAAAGGCCTGTAAATTGTACACAACGCGTCACTAAAATAGACCGTAAGAACACACTTGCCTAATGGGCCGTTCAAGCCCAACACTTTGGCCCGAGGCCCAACAACTTGTCCCAAGACCCAACACTTTGGCCCAAGGCCCAACACTTTGGCCCAAGGCCCAATACTTTACCTCAGCACCTAAAACCTTTTAATTAACCAAATCCACCCTTCGATCATGGTCGGGGCTAACCATGATGCACAACTCACCCGCCATTAATCAAATCGAGTCGAATACGCGCGTATTAAACCTTAAAACCAATTGCCAAACAAATCAGCCCCAAATGGACCAAATTCCCATCTTAGCCTTTTCATACTTCAAAATTATGTCACCCGAGTTGATAGGGTAGACGGTTCCTTTTTACAACTCCCAATTCAATTTTTAAACGACAATTCGCGCACCGCCAACTCGATTGACCAACCTCCAACCAAATCAGCCCCAAGCATTAAAAAAAATAATTTTTCCACAGCCCTTAAACCGCCCTGGAGCCATGCAAATTGATTCGGTTGGTCATTCGATCGATTAACGCATCAAACTCAACAATTGACAATTCTACACCCGATAACCCTAGTTTTTAAACTAAAATCAATTGACCGACCTAAACACCTCCAATGGCCATGAAATTATAATATGATGTACATGCCATACCTAGTAGGATTTTGATGCGAAAACCTCACTCAAAACAGTCCCGGAAAAACACAATTAGACAACCACCCGGTTAGCCTATTACAAGACGTTTTTCGATCAATACGCGCAATATAAGGATCAATTAACGTGTAAAAGGTATGGGGAATCATAAAACCGACCTGGAATTGGAGTTTCACGGCTGAAACTTGGCTGGGCAGAAGAAAAACGAGCAGGGGGGTTCTCCTTGCGATCGGCGCCGCTAATGGGTTAGGGTTAGGTTAATCCAAGTTTTATGATATAAATTAGATGTTACGCATTAGCCCTCGAAGTTTAAGGGATGTGGTAACTTGGGGAAAATGTTAGATAAATTAACATACCAGGAAGATGGTCGGGTTAACGAAAGATGCCAGACAAATCCCAAGAAAACATACATACTCTACAGGCAGGAAATCTTTAAACTGATAAATTAGCGGGCGTTACATTACCAGCAAACGCCACATAACCCCCTTGAATATCTTTGATATTATTCAGAAGGTTCAGGTTGCCAGTTATATGCCGAGAACATCCACTATCCAATATCCACTTGTGACTTGACACGGATCTAGATGAACTCTGCACAACAAGGTAAAGATATTAGTTCAAAAAGGCAGCCCAAGCCTCAGTTTTGGGCTCTCCCTTTGATACCTTAGGAGAAACATTTAAATTAATACTGACATTCGGAACTTGAGAATAAGTGACAGATTTCTTAGTTTTCTTCTTTAAGTATCCATCACGTATTCTGCCCGAAGCAGTGTTTTTACAAATAGGTTGGGCACGGTCAACAAATTTGTTTGAAACATTTTCAGAATCAACCCGAACAACTTTCTTCGGATTAATATTTGAATACATTATAAAAAACTCATCAACTTGATTTTCTTTTACATTTTTAAACAAATCAGTCTTTCGAGTTGATGAGGGTTTGATATCATCTATCTTCGCGTTGCATTTCTTTGAGATATGACCAGGTTCACCACATTTGAAACATAAACGAGAGTCCAAAGATTTTGGTGGTGAAGTACAGGTCTTATTAGGTAGCAAAGATTGATGAATATCAACCTTGGATTTTCAAATGTTACCGTCTTTGGAATTTCATGTTTTAAACCCTTTTTGGTCTTATAGAATTCAAGATTTGTTGAATTTGAAGATTTTCCAATCCTGATGATTTTACAAATTTGATAGGTTTAATCACATTACATCTTGGTTTTTCTTGAACATTAACAGATTTAGATTAATAGAATTTTTGTTCAAGTTCGGTAACCTTTGAAGTGTCATCATGATATACACTTTCAATCATTTCGGGTTTAAGAAGGTTCAATGGAACTTCCTTGTCCGGAAAAACTTTTGATAAACCCTATAATTTAAAAACTTTCCCATTCGAAGAAACAGACTGAGGATTGACAAATTTCATCAACTCCTCATCAGTGACAGTCGGTTTATCTGATTTCTTCGAGTTAGAAATTACATTAGACCTTTTCACTAAACCTCCCGACACCTTGAGCCATAAACCGCTTGCTCAAAATCTTCAGGTTCACACAGAATGTGATTGTCAACAGGTATATCTTTGTTTTTGACAGTCTCATCGGGTTCAGTTAACTCCTCAATTGAACCATCCAATTCATTTTTGGTAAAAACATTTTTACTTCTGATATGAATTGGTCCTTGAGTAGTTTTAGTTGCATCAACATTCTCAGATTTAACAGTAGGCATATCTGAACATTTTTCCACATTAGGAATACTACTGTAATCTTCCTTAAAGGGAGGAGGAATCTCGACATATCCCAAACCTGCTTTTCCATTTTTCTTATGTGAATGGTTAACTTCAATGATTTCATTCAAAAAGAAATGATGAATCTCTAAATTTTCCAAGCTTATTTTTAAGTTCCATTACTTCATTTTCAAGATTAGAAATACAGATTCAGAGTCGAAGAATCTCCTTAAAATGTTGATCAACAACAATAATCTTACACTGAATCTCAGCTTTAAGATCATGATTGCTTTCAGACAATTTTTGAATTTTAAGAGTTGACTGTTCTAATAATTTTGATTTCTGTTTGTAGCATTCATTGATCATAAAGTGATCTTTTGTGAGAGTATTGTTCTGATTTAAAGTTGTTTCAAGTTTGGCTTTGAATACAGCACATTCAGCAGACTCAATCACATCAGTTGAAGATTCAGATGCATTAATTTGAGGTTTATGACATACCTCATCAATCTTAGCCATATATGCATAAGATTCAACTTGATTATGAATTGATTCGGTTTGAGATGACGAATTTTGATCAGTATCAGTTTCAGAGTCAGATGAATCACTCTCCTCAGATACATTATCACTGCTAGCATCTTCGAATTTCTCCACTGGTTCAACAATTGCTATATTAGCTTGATTTCCCAACAAACGTTGAGACCAATCAATAGCTTCATTCACCACCAAAGCTTGAGTAGCAGGAGACTTATCTTGTTCACCACCAGATGAAGTCGTTTTACTCTTATCCCCACCAGATGAATTCTTTCCTAAGGATCTATCTGAATTGCATGGTCTCGAATATTCTTTTCTAGGTTTATCACACTCTTTGGCAAAATGGCCAAAGTCCCCGCAATTGTAACATTTCACCTTTAGTTTATCAAATCCAATCTTTTTATTCAAAGTAGGAAGATCTTTCCAAGTTCTCTGCACGAATTTCTTGACTTTTCGAACAATCATAGCCATGTTCCATTTGAGATCCATTAATTCAAGATCATCCGGGTCAATTTGATCATAATCTTCATCTGTTAATTCACTCGTGGCTATTTTGCTTCCAACAAGCTGTTCATATGACGTCATGAAAGCGCACACGAATGCAAACTGTTGTTCAGCTTCTTGAAGATTTACTTTTGGCAAGCTTGAAGCTGGAGCATTTGTGCTTGCATTAGCTCCATTAGCCATAAAGCATACATTAGGAGGACAGTTTACATTAGGAATTTCTTCTTGAGCTTGGGCAAAGAAAGCATTAATTGGTACAAAACTTGAAGAATGATTTGCTAGCATAGCACCCCATAGAGTGAAGGAATTTGATTTGAAGGATGTTGATTTTGATTTTCCTTTAACGAGTTTTGACATTTGGATATCAAATTCCCTTTCCTCAATCTTATTAATGAATTGTACAGCTGTAAGCTTGGTGTTTCGAAAGAAACCGTTTTCTTTCAATACAAATAGGAAAGTCAAATATGAAGGAGGTAAGGCATTCTTCAGTGTATCAATCTTATCTGTTTCAGTTGGCTCAAGATTGACACTTGACATCTCAACAATCAGATGACTAAATAGGTTAATCATTTCTTCAACCATCTCATTTTTCATCAAAATAAAATTTCTAAATTGAAATTTTACGAGAGTCTTCTTACTCTCGAGTGTGTTCCACAAACTTCTTGTTTTCAAAGTTGTGAACGATGAAGCACAGATCTTAATGGTACTGTATTGATGAAAAATTTGTTTAGGTAATGCCATAGTGAGAGTTGAATAAGCTTTAGTTTCACTCTCAAAATCTTTCAACTATTGAGTTTCATAATCCTTGAATTCCTTAGGAGTCCAACCCATGTTATCACTGCCTACCAGAGGAGCCGCATACACATCATCGAGAAATCGTACGCTACATGGATGAACTGATCCCAAGTGAGCACGGAACCTCTGTTCCCAACGAGCAAAGTCTGAAAGTTTTAATAATTTGGGACATTTGTTGTGACTGCCAATTCCATTATCCATGGTCAGCAACTGCTGCATTAACGCATTCTGAGATGCTAATGCATAGTAAGAAACGTTTTGCAAAGCCATGAGTACACACTTGTTGAAACTTCAAGGATCAAATTTGTCAATTCGTTAAAGCTTATAGTTTACTGTTCATACGAATGTGTACGCAGTAACGAATGAGAGTTGCAACTTTTAGCGAATAAATGATATTCGTTAAAGATTTTCATGAATGAACTGATTAACGAATGAATCGATATTCGTTAAGAAATGAAATGAAAGTGGATAACGAATGAGTATACATGAATGATTTTAGCGAATGAGGTATGACGAATGTATATAACGAATCTGCTTGAAACTAATATGGAATCAGATTAACGAATGTGATTTGAATAGCAGATGGTTTAACGAATGAACCGTTAGGTTTAACGAATGGGCAGTTAAAACTTAACGAATGAGCAGTTACAGCATAACGAATCAGGATTCATCGATTAACGAATATGAATTCATCTGTACACGAATGAGAATTCATATCTTCAAACCTTTAAAAACCTCAGATCTTCGTCTAAACTAGTCCGAATTTTCCTGAAATCGATATCAATCAACTCGTAACCTAAATCCGAATCTTTGTCCGAACTCACGAACAACAATCAAACGCGTCAATTAATCAATCCAGATCAATCAAACCAGTCCGAACTCAAATCAGACTAATCCACAACACAATTCCATCTCAAATCTATCTTAAACTACCATTTCTCAATCACTAATACTTTACTAATGATTCAATACTCTTAGAACAGTTCAATTTTCAATAAAATACGAGTCTCTGTTTCAATTCAATTCCGGTCAAATCGTCATGAAATAAATCCAATACATGATCAATTATACGATTTAAACAACTAGAAGCATCGAAGATCAGATCTCAGGCTCTGATACCACTTGAGAGAGCTCAATCGGATATAGATCTTATGATTACAACAATGTTCATGCTGATTATCTATACAATTAGGCTAGGTATACTCCTATCAGTCAAGCTACCAACTTGAAAGAAAACACATAGGTTGTTGGATTTTATTTATTATTTTTATCAATCCTCATCCAAAGATGTCATCTCCAAGTCACTATCCCAGAGGAAGACACATTAAATTATTGGATCTTTTTCGACTTTATATATATATATATAGGGTTAGTTTCATTTGAGAACTCAAAAAAAGTTAAGAACTTTTAGAAACTCTTAAAAACCAAATATTTTTTTAACTTTTTTTGTATATTAACACTATTTGAGACTTGTTTTATCATATTTATAAAAAAAAAATTGATTACATATATAAATCACAAGTTACACATGTGTAAAATTTATGTGATAAAAATTTACGTATGTGTAAAAAAAACATAAATATGCGTAAAAGAACTAATTTTCATAATTGTAATCGTCAATATAGATGTCAAAAGTGATAAAACAACACTTAAATAGCATTAACATCCAAAAATTTTTATAAAAACGTTAGTTATTAAGAGTTCCTTCAAGTTCTTAAATAATTTAAGAGTTCTCAAATGATACTAATCCTTTCTCTCTCTCTCTCTCTCTATATATATATATATATATATATATCTATATATATATATATATGCTCATTACTTATGTATATGAAATCAAATTTTAAGATTTACAAGGTTTTAACCTACACTGGTGCTTAAACATTACCTTAGACATTTCGGTTTCTTTGTTTTCCTAAGATGAGAACCCACAAGACTTAATGATTTAATTATAGGTATATTATTACATTCTCAAAAGCCTTTCACTATCAGTTGGGCCTACCGACACGTCCCAAATTAAGTGCGTTCCTGTTTTTATTATATCTTATTATTAGTAGTTTGAAAAATCGATTCCCGATAAGTATCCTCATCTCCCATTTATACGCAAAAAAAAAACAAAATCAAAGGACATTTTTCAATTTTTTTTATATAAATATAAATACTTTTAAACGACAAAAACTAAAACGAAAAAACATATGTATTCCAATCCCCACACTTAAAATTTGCATTGTCCTTAATGCAGGGATGGAAACATGACTCAAAAATTTTAAAAACAAAATAAAACCTAAAAATACAAATATAAATAAGAATGAAATAAAGCTAAAAATTAAAAACTACAAATATAAAAACAAAGTAAAAAGGAAAACACTTAGCTGGTAATATGCGAATGAAGTATGATGCTAAAGTCTTCTTCCATAAATTCCCTCCAACTCCGAACGTGCTCAGCAACTAGTATCTTCTTCTCTCGTACACGAACGGAAGCGACAACAATACAAACAATATCTGAAAATTAATCTTATCAACCTCAATAGATATCAATCATTCAAAGTACGGAACCAAACCAACCAACCAAACTAATAACATGAATAAAAAGCAGCAAATAAATAATCAGAAAAGTATACGGCTCCAGCTGCTCCATCCCCACACTTGAATGTTGCATTATACTTTAAGTGGATCTTCTCTCTCACACTATCTTCCTTCACAACTTTTAAACTACAAAAAATTACGTTAGTAACTCGAGGGAAAATAAAAATAAAATAGAAAAAAGATAGGAAAGAATGTACAAACTCTACACTTGAGTTTTCACTCAAGAACCACGTGTGACAAATCAGTGTGTTGGATCGAGAGGAGTTTCCTCCATCTTGATTGATTCCTCCGGTCCTTCAAGATAGTGCTTTAAGCGATGACCATTCACATTCCATGACGTTCCATTATCTGGATTCTCCAGCTCTACTACTCCATATGGGAAGACTTCGTTCACCAAATACGATCCCGTCCACTTCGATCTCAACTTTCCTGCAAACAACTTTAAACGAGAGTTAAATAATAATACATTGTCACCTTTCTTGAACTCCTTGCCGTTTTTCAAATGTCGATCGTGTAGCGCTTTGTATTTTCTTTGATGTTCAGCGATCGGGAATATGCTACATCCTGAAGCTCCTCCAGCTCATGAATCTGAAAGTAGATTTTCCTTGCGGCCTTGGTAAGATCGACATTCACCGTCTTCAACGCCCAATAAGCTCGATGCTCCAACTCAACCGGAAGATGACAAGACTTACCGTAAACAAGCATAAACGGTGTAGTACCCAACGGAGTCTTGTACGTGGTCCGGAATGCCCACGACGCATCATCTAACTTCTCCGACCAATCCTTTCGACTTACCCCAACCGTCTTTTACAAAATCCTCTTCACCCCTCGATTTGCATTCTCGACCTGACCATTCGTTTGAGGGTGATAGGCAGTAGAGGTACGATGAGTAACGCCATAACGAGCCAACGCCTTCTCCATGACGGTATTATAAAAATGGGTTCCCCGATCACTAATAATAGCTCTTGGAGTACCAAAATGAGTTAACAACTTTTTAAGAAACTTCACAACCACCCGTGCATCATTCGTGGCCAACGCTTGGGCTTCCACCCACTTCGACACATAATCAATAGCCACCAAAATATACTTCTAACCATTCGACGTGGGAAACTGTCCCATGAAGTCGATGCCCCAAACATCAAAGATTTCGAGAATCTGTATTGGGTTTTGAGGCATCTCATTCTTGGACGAAATATTACCTGTTCCTTGGCACGCATCACAAAACTTCACAAACTCTTCAGCAACTTTAACAACTGTCAGCCAATAGAACCCATTATCAAACACCTTCTGTGCGGTAGCATGCGCACCATGATGACCTCCAGTCAACCCTTCATGAACATGCTTGAGAATATCCCAATCTTCCTCCTTCGTCACACATCTCCTCATAATCCAATCACCACCAATCTTGAAAAAAACGGATCATCCCACACATACCTATTCACATCCTGGAAGAACTTCCTCTTTTGTTGCATAATCATACCCTCCAGCACAAAACCTTTAGCCAAATAATTAGCAAAATCAGTGAACCATGGCATACCTTGCTTCTCAGCCGCAACAAAGTCGATCGACTCGTGAGGAAATGTATCTCCAATATCCTCCTGACGCAATTCTTCTCTCCTCGGATCCTCTAAACGGGATAGATGATCGGCCGCTATGTTTTCCGCACCCCTCTTATCTTTAATCTCGATGTCAAAATCGGAAAGTAGAAGAATCCACCGTATAAGACGGGGCTTTGCGTCTTTCTTTTGGAAGAGGAAACGCAAGGCCGTGTGATCGGTAAAAACGGTGGTCTTCGAAAGCAGGAGATACGAGCAGAACTTGTCAAATGCGAAAACAACGGCTAAAAGCTCCTTCTCGGTGGTAGTGTAGTTCTCTTGGGCATCGTTCAACGTCTTGCTAGCATAATAGATGGGGTGAAAATGTTTATCTCGCCTTTGCCCCAAAACCGCTCCAACCGCATAATCACTAGCATCACACATGAGCTCAAACGGCAATCTCCAATCGGGAGAACAAAGTATGGGAGCACTTACGAGCTTCTCTTTCAAAAACGTGAACGCCTTCACACACTCATCATCAAATACAAATGGCAGATCTTTCTCGAGGAGTCGGGTCATCGGGCGGGTAATTTTGGAAAAGTCTTTGATAAATCGCCGATAAAATCCCACATGACCCAAGAAACTCCTAATCGCTTTCACATTCGTTGGTGGAGGAAGTCTACTTATAGTATCAATATTTGCCCGATCCACCTCGATACCATCTCTCGAGATCTTATGACCCAACATGATCCCTTCTGTCACCATAAAATGGCATTTTCCCAATTTAACATCAACTTCGTTTCGATACATCTCTTCAACATTTTCTCAAGATTAGCCAAACAATGATCGAAATAATTACCGTAAACCAAAAAATCGTCCATAAACACCTCCATGGACGTCTCAATCATATCCTGAAATATGGCCACCATACAACGCTGAAAGGTAGCCCGAGCGTTACATAGTCCAAACAACATGCGACGGTATGCAAACGTGCCATACGGACATGTAAAAGTCGTCTTCTCTTGGTCTTCAGGTGCAATGGGGATTTGAAAATAACCCGAAAAACCATCAAGAAAACAATAAAACTGCTGACCTGCCAAACGCTCCAACATCTGATCAATAAACGGCAACGGGAAATGGTCCTTCCGGGTAGCATCATTCAATCGCCGATAATCAATACATACTCTCCAACCGGTAGCCGTACGTGAAGGGATAAGCTCATTCTTCTCATTCATCACAACGGTCATACCTCCCTTCTTTGGAACAACTTGAGTCGGGCTCACCCATGGAGAATCAGAAATCGGGTAAATCATCCCGGCATCCATCAACTTCAATACCTCCTTCTTTACTATCTCTTGCATATTTGGATTGAGACTTCTTTGTGGTTGCACCAGCGATTTGTACTCATCCTCCATTAAAATTCGGTGTGTGCAATAAGTGGGGCTAATACCTTGAATATCGGAAAGTCTCCATGCAATCGCCCCCTTATGTAGCTTTAACACCTCAATCAGTTTCGTCTTTTTTTCTTCCGTCAGCTTGGATGACACAATAACGGGCAAGTTCGAGCCCTCATCAAGATACGCATACTCCAAGTGTGACGGGAGTACCTTTAACTCCAACGGAGCGGGTTTCTCCACAGAACCCGCCTCATTTTCACAACTAATCTCATTGACCTCTATCATCTCGGGCAAACCCGAAATCTCAACCAACTCATCACAAACTAAATCTTTATCACACGACTCACCCTCACCCAAATCATCACAATCAACCAGCCCATTACTTCCCACGAGATCCGCACCACAAATATAGTCGAAGCAGCTATCGATACCTGCAATAAATGAGTTAATAAAATAAACCGAGTGGCATGGACCACTGAAATCTTCTTGATCACTCGGATGCTTCATCGACCTCTTGACATCATAAGTAACATTCTCATCACCAACCCGAAGCGTGATCTTCCCATCATACACATCGATAAGCACCTTCGCGGTTCGTAAGAACGGACGACCAAGAATAATGGGAACCTTCTCGTCGGCCTCCATGTCAGGCACCATAAAATCAACCAGGAACACAAACTTATCCACCTTCACTAAAAAATTCTCGATAATACATCGCGGATACTTAACCGAACGATCGGCCAACGATAAAGACATTCGAGTCGGTGTAAGCTCGCCTAACTCCAACTTCTCGTATAAAGAATACGACATCAAATTTATACCCGCACCCAAATCCGCCAATGCATGGCTCATCGCATCACTACCAAAAAAACACGGAATCGTAAACACACCTGGATCCGACAACTTCTCGGGCACGCGGTTCAACACTACCGCTGAACAATCTCCCATAAGGGAAATCGATGACACCTCCCCCAACCTATCTTTCTTCTTCAACAGGTCTTTCAAGAACTTTGCGTACTTCAGCATGTGTTGGAGGGCTTCAATGAACAAGAGGTTAATCTTCAACTGTCGGAACATATCAAGAAAATGCCCATACTCCCGCGTGTATTTCTGGTGTTTCGCATGAGCGGGATACGGGATAGGAGAGTGATGGCCGGACTTCAACCGGCTTCTTTACTACTAGCGGTGTAACTGGTGCGGTGTTCTACACTTTACCCGGTACTTCCATCTCGATCTCTTCATCCATCACCTCATCATCTTCCACTTCGACTTCAATCCTTCGTACCTCGGGACCCAAAACCCTGCCGCTACGAGTAGTAATCGCCTTTATTTGAGCGGCCGAATGCTGCTGAGTAGAACCTGAAAACTGTCCCGGGGGTCTTTCATTCAATTGTCGAGCAATATCACCAATGGTTCGCTGCATGTCGAGCATAGCTGATTGTTGATTCTTAATAAGAAGGTCATGATCGGCAATAGTCTTTTAAGTAACTTGGCCTGTAGTAACGATTTCCTGCATCATCTCATCCAACTTCTTGCTCAGATCCGGCACATTATTCAAACTTTGACCATTAGAACCTTCATTGTTGTATTGTCCCTGATTTCGGTTATAGGGAGCTTGGAAACCAGGTGGCCCACCAGCCGGGCGCTAATTCGAGTTGCTTTGTCGTTGATTCTGATTCTGATTCTTGTAGTTGTTCCAGTTCTGATTGTTGTTGTTGTAAGCATTAGGGAACCTGTTCTAACCAGCCACAAAATCAACATCTTGATTGTTTATCAATGGACACTCCAGGGTACCATGACCACCTCTACACATCTCACACTTATCCACCTTAGCCTTTAACTCTTTTATCTCTCGGGTGAGACTCTCCAAAGCAGCAGCCATACTAGTATCCAGATTAACCTGGTGTACACCTCGAGCAGATGAGGATGTACTGGTGGCGGGATTTGAATTCCCGCCTCGTGGCTTCTTCGCGTACTCAGATTGCGCAAAACTTTCAAACATCTCGTTACATTCGGTCACATTCTTCTTGTCCATCAGATTACCCCCAAAAGCTGTGTCAAACCTCGCATGAGCTTCATAAATAAGCCCATTGTAAAAATTCTCAACAAGGGCCCAAGGTGTGAGACCATGTTGTGAACAACGGCAAAGCAGATTCTGAAAACGCTCCAAAGCTTGGTAATACGCCTCATCCGGCTCCATGTGGAAGGAGTGGATCTGATCATGGAGGCGAGAGGCCTTAGCAGGTGGAAAGTACTTTTTGAGGAATGCATTACGAAGTGCCTCCCATGTGGTGAATGCTCCAGCAGGTTTCGAATAGAGCCAAGTGGCGGCACGACCCGAAAGTGTAAACGTGAACAAGTGAAGGAAGATCGCATCCTCATTAGCACCTTGCAAATTGAATGTTTTGAACAAACGAGTAAGACGGTTGATGTGTGCCGGTGCATCTTCATCTTCACGGCCATGGAACTGGTGGTGTTGGGTGATGTTGGTCATGACGTAGGATGGAATATGCCATGAGTTAGGGTTATCAATCTCGGGGGCTAAAATGGGTGAGTGATCTCCATGGAACCCTTCAAAAGCTTGCTGGTACACGGTGTGGTTATTTTCGGCCATTGGAATGGGTCTAAGACTTGGTGGTGGTGAATTGGCGGGTGAATTTGTGGGTGATGATGTCGGTGAAGTATCTATGGTGATCGGTTGCTTTTTAAACGATGATGAACTTGCCTCGAACTTCAATGGAGTAGGTCCAAAACAATTGAACGGCGGTCCTTGCGAACGCAGATGTGGCATGTACCTACAAAACGAAATAAAACAAGTAAGTAGTTTCTAATAGAACGACTCTAATATTAAAAATAAATAAATAACAATTAAAACAAACTAGACTTAATTAGACTCCTACGAATCAAACAAAACGAAACAAGTAGCACGTATGTAGCAAGTAGGTCTAATCAAAGCTAATAACGCAATTGCCAAGAGTTCCCGGCAACTGCGCCAAAAACTTGATGTGCTTGAAGTAGTTTAATATTTATTAACTAAATTAACTAAAAATAAACACTAAGTAATACTCTAGACTCTCTAAAACTCAACTAAATTACTAACAGGCAAGTGAACCGATCGACTCTAGTAAAGCTAAGTAAGTCCGGATATCGAACCCACGAGACTCTCTAAATTACGTTTATTAGCTAATTAGGCTCGACTACAAAACACGACTTATTAATTATATGTGTTTGGGAGTTTTATTTAAAATACTAATTTAATACTATAATAAAAAATTAATTAAGAAAACAAGTAGTTTAAACGAAAACAAAGTTTGTTATGAAAATAAGATGATGATGAGAAAACTACCTAGGCTAAAATCTCCTAAATTTCAGTAATGAATTAACCCGGGAAAATGTTTAGTTATGGAACCGAGATCGTAAAATAGACACTTATAAGAAAACCCGAACTGGACCCCTGACCCTTTCAAGAGAAACCTATGAATTTCTAACAAGTTTTAACGCACACCAGTATTAAAAATCGAGTTCCCTTATGGTCACCCAATTATTTATAATTTAGTTCCTTTATACGAAATCCTACCTTACAACATGGAAATCAAAGGCAATTTACTATATTTAATTAATTTGATAAGCAATAATAAATAACCAATCCTAGACGGACTCCTTACGAAGAACTAAATCTAACAAGATTAAATAATAAGGACTTATCAATAACCTAGCACTTTACAAATTTAGGTTAGCAGCACACTTAGGTTTATTTGACAAT
This sequence comes from Bidens hawaiensis, assembly GCF_021521415.1. Taxonomy (NCBI): domain Eukaryota; kingdom Viridiplantae; phylum Streptophyta; class Magnoliopsida; order Asterales; family Asteraceae; genus Bidens; species Bidens hawaiensis. Next base: position 34,080 of record NW_027506060.1, read on the forward strand.
ATTATTCCTATGACCTTATCATGACATCAATCATAAAATAATCAAAAACACGAAGTAGTTGACCTAATAACAATCCTATCATATGACAAACAATAATCAAGGAAAACTATGGAATAAAACTCATCAAACAATCCTAAGCATCCATATGCATCAACTAATTATAGATAAATCTTTTACTAAACCATAAAAAACGATAACGATAAACAATCCCAAAGTCAAATCAAAACATCAAAGTAGGTTCATCATAAGCCTAGATAATTCATGCAATTTAGCCTAGCATCTTAAATTTAAGCAAAACAAACAATAAAGAATTCATGGCGTTAAATAAAAGAAAACGAAAGAAACAAAAGATAAAACCCGTGTTCTTCGTCTTCAAACAATATGCACAACACCAGCTGATTATTCGACTCCAAAGCTGCCGAAAATTGATCTCGAACTCCTCGGAACTCACCAAATTCGTCTGGAACTTCAGGGTATGCTTTAGGGTGAGTTTAGGGGTCTTTAAATAGGCAACAGGGGTCCAAAAATACGAAAGTCGGTTAACGAAAGTTGGAAACTTCTGGAATACACCGGCCGCGCCGCGCGACGGCCCTCTCTCCCTTAGCCGCGCAGCGCTCCGGCCTAGGGGGGATCATCTGGTCTGGTCCGGTTCACTCCTGGTTCAGTCCAGTTCATTTCCTGATGCGTCGGTTCACTGGTTCGGCTTGTTTTTGATCATTTTTCGCCCTCTTTAACCACAAACAAGTCTCGGGTCCTACATTTATTCAAATAAGTTAGTAGTATACAAATATTAAACAAAACCGAACAAAACCAATAAAATAATAAATAAAATATACACGGGAGTTATGTATATTAAACATTATATCAGTCTTATTAGTTTTTAGCTAGTTTCTTTTCACCAATAAGGAAAGGGGGTCATATTTTGCGTAGACAACCTTTTATGAGTCCATCATGTTTGGGATTGAGTTTGAAAAATGCTTATTGTTTTATTGGCTTTTTCAAAAATCTATATTGAAAAGCCAGGATTTAAGGATTTTGGAAAACTGCTTTATAACCCTTTCAAAACGCTAAAATAAAAAAAAATTGTCATTGCCAAACACATTTTAATTTATTGGCTTTTTAAAAATATCAATAAGCCGATAAGCATTTTTCAAACTCAGTCCCAAACATAAAATATTCTTTCTAAAAATGTTTGAAATTTTCATTTTTTTCTTTTTTAATTTATTAATATTTTACTACAAGTTATAAATTTATTAGAAGAAATTGGCTGTAAATATTTTGTTAAGAATTTTATATCATATAAGAATTAAAAAAAAAAAAACTCATCTAATTTTAAATAAAAAAAATACCCAGGATTAAAATTTCACTTAGGGTGTGTTTGGGATTCCTTATTTTCCCCTTCTTATGACTTATGAAAGTTTAATAAGTCCTTTTTATGTTTATAAAGTGTTTGAGAACACATAAGGACTTTTACCTTTATTCTTATCAACAAGGCTAAAAAGGGGGTTTTCAATAAGTTGGGATTTGGTAATTTATCAACTTATAGGTTTGGAATATCCATTATACCCTTCCGTTCCACCCAACTTTCTTTAACCATTACACCCTTACATCAATAAGCTAAACCAAACACTTTTTCAAAAACAACTTATTAACTTATTGGCTTATAGGTTAACCCAAACACTTGTTAGGAAACTCCTTCTTAGAAAGCCATAAGTCCTTTTCAAATTATCACAAAAAGACCTTTTTCAACTTAAATAAGAAATTTCAAACACACCCTTGATACCCAAACGGCCAAACCTAGATTGAGCAAGCCAAAGATCCACAAAATATTGGTTACTTTCCTAACGTAATATTTATGGCTTACAGCTAATATGTTTTCAGCAGTCTTAATACATTTTATATCTATTCCTTTACAACATTTACATTAATTTAATAACCTTTTATAAAGATTCGAAATTTATCTTTTACATTTGAAGTATGCATTTCCTTTAGGTAACTTTTTATTTGTCTTATTATCTCATTGAATGCAGACCATTACACATCTACACTCAAAACTTAAAAAACAACTTTATCAAGGACGCGCTAGGAGAAGAATATGATATCTGTATGCATGCATATATTCTTCCGGTCGAGCGGTCTGTGTTATTTGTTTATATTATATCATGTCATATTGTCATATGTCACTAATGTCCATATCAACTAAACAGAAGGATATAACATTTTACTTTGTTCATTGATAGATTGATTGTAATAAAAAGACAACATTTTGCTTATTCTACCAAATCATTTCATGACATACAAAATGACGATTTTACCCTCATAATAATATAATCATTATTCAATGACTAGATTGTAACACCACTAGTCTTCAGTACGGAATCATGTCTGAAGAAGCCAAAATAGGCTTATTAACATAAAGACAACTCAGTGAGTTATTCATAAACTCGTCAATCAACTCATTGCCACCACCTTGATACGGTTGCTCCACAAACCCACCGAACTCGACGGGTTGACTCATTAACGCCTCGATCGTGTTAAGCGAGTCCAACCGGTGAGTCAACTCGGTGAGCCGAGCCCTCAACACCGAGTTCTCCGCCTCCACATTAGTATAATGCTGCATGGTTATGCTAATATTAGCCATAACCTGGTTGTTCTCCTTACTGAGTTGACTCAGCTGAGTCATGAGATCATCCAGATGCTTTTGCTTCCTCATTCTTGACCGCTTTGCTGATTCCCGGTTCGACACCATTCTTTTCCTCTTCCTTTGATCCATTAATAGCTGAAGATTTTCATCCGAACCCGAGTTTTGAAGCGGGTATGAACCGCCTGATGATGTTGTTGCCGCCATTATTAATAACAGAAAAACAGTACGAAATTGAAGATTTTGAGATTGAAATTGATGAAAATAAGCAGAACCCAGATGGTAATTAATCTTTAATTTTATTATTATTCAGACAGATAGCTAATTAAGACTGATTTGTGATTATTGCAGAAACAGAAGAAAAAACAGGGCATAAAACAGAGCAGAAATTATGAAATGTAATAGGACGAAATTGTGGATTTAGAGCCTAAGATTGAAGAAAACCAAGAAATTAAGCATGATTGTATGGTAACTAAGAGTAATTTGTAGTAATAATAATAGCAGAAAACAGAGGATGAATCATGTGATGTAATAGAACCAATAGAGAAAGACGACTGAAAACGATTGAAGCAAACGGGTTCGACGCCAATAGGAGGAATTGATCATAAACTCAAACTGAAAGGATTCACTGAGAATTTGAGACATGTATTTCAAACATCAAGAACAAGAGGTTGAACATTAATGTTAATAATCATTCAACCCAATAGAAACAGAGCAATTATTATTTGGGAAGAGTGGGGGGAAGGGGCTGTGGAGGAATTGTTGGTTGGATTTATAGAATTTTGGTGCAGGACAAGTTGCAAAAAGGTACTTTTGTGTTGATATTTTTATGCAATATTTAATTTTTATAAATGTTTGAGAATCGGTTAAAGTTATAAAAAATAACATTTTCTAACAGGAGGAATCAAATTTTTATTAGTTTATTAGTTTTGTTAGGTTAAGTGCGAAAAAAAAATCAGACATGATTTATAATTTTGTGTAATTAATGAAAACCAAACACAAAATTTACCATGTGATTTAATACGTTAGCGGTAATTAGATACTTTTCTTTAGAATGACGAAGTTCTATCATACGAGGGACTTGAATCCAGCAACTCTTAATCCTGTTGATATTTTTAAAGGTTTTGCATTTATCAATGGACCAGTGGACCACTAACCCTATAAGACTATCAGGTGTGGTCCTTGATTTATCGATGGAGAAGTGTATGTGGCAAGCGGTGAACACCGACCCACTCTTATCGGTGTTGCCGGTGGTGATTTTTTGTTGGAGATATCACCGATAAACATGCCGATATGTTTGACTATTTTTCAAATTAAAAACATTATTTTATTGAGAATAACTGTTTCACAACTGCTACTTTTTTTTGTTTAAACAAAATGCTCAAGACTCAAACTTCTATCTAATTTCGTTGGTGAAGATGGGAAGATGGTGTTCCTTGAAGACGCACATGAGAAGAGAGATGATGGGAAAGGAGTTTGGAGAAGGTGGATGTTTGGAGAATTGGGTATAACAGTGTTTAATTTTATTTTTATTTAATTGTCAGTTTTAGTTATATTTAATTAAATAAATGTAATTTTATTTTTATTTAGTTTATATTTATATTAATTTGAATGAATGTAATATTTTATTTAGTTATATTATTTTAAAAGAATGTAATTTTATTGATAGTTAATTCTTAATTTTAGTTACATTAACTAAATTTTAGTCATATAGATATTATTTTATTTAAAAAAAGATAGAAGTGGTAAATTGATAATTACTTCCTTGCTATTATGGAAGAAAATGAAGTTGACTGTATATACGACGCTAACTAACATGTATGTGATACTCATACTAGTTAGGTATTTTAATTTTGGTCCTCAACTCTTTTTTTTTTTTTTTTTTTGACTCTTAATAACTAAGGCAACAACTTCCTTCTTTTTTAACTTTTTAGTTAATAGCTTCTTGTTTTTTTACTTAAAATTTCAAACATAAAGCAACCTCGAGAAATATTGATATGTTGGGTTAAGGTTATTCTACAAATAGAAATAAAAATGAGAAGGATGAAAGGGTTTGTAGCAAAAAATAAAAATAAAAAAAAAACCCTAAAAAAGTTAAAATTAATTAAAAAAAGTCATAACATAAAATTTAATAAATATTAACAAAGAAATAAAAACATACAAAAATTTCCACCATCTTCCTCATTGAAAAAAAAAAGAAACAATGTTGAGAAAAAATGATTATTGTGCTTTTTTTTCCGTCATTGATTGTGTGTTTTTTCTTTGGCATTGTGTCTTTTTTTCTTAATACTATATTATGTTACTTAATATTGTGTTATATTTTGTTCGGCATTATGTTATATTTTGCGATATATTATGTTTTTTTTATATTCATAATTGTGTTTTTTATTTATTTTCGTCATTGTGTCTTTTTTCTTTGTATTGTGTTTTTTCGTCTTTTTTTTGTTTGTAGATGAGAATGACAGGGAAAATATTTTAATTTTTTATCTTTTCATTTTTTATTTATATTTTGAGTTCTGATTTTTTTATCATTCTTTTTCAATTTCTTTAAGGGTTTTTCTGGTGACCACAAATTCTTCCCACACTTATTTTTGTCTTTATTTGTATTTTAACTTTTCATTTGATATGCTTATTACTAGTTATTAACATTTTGGAGCTAGGTGGTTTCCTTTGCCACGTTGTTGTTTCATAGTCATAGTCATAGTCATAGTCATAGTCATAGTCAAAACGCATAGGCAGTACATGAGACCAGCAGAGTACTGTAACGACAATAAGGAAAAAAAATGATATTAACGTTCAAGCATTTGCATGGTATTTCTTCATTCTTCCTTCACTTTAAGTGTCTCCAAGCTCTTGAAGTTGGTTTTGATGTTTTGCAAACAAAACACATAAACTAAATCTTTGTCGTATTAACTAGAAAGTTTAACATGGATAAAATAAAATTTTTACGTCAATCTGAATTAACATTTATAAAAACAGAACAATAAGGTCAATTGAAGGAATAGAACACACATGGTGCATCTTTTATATATATATGAGAGAGAGAGGGAGATCCGAGCAACCAAAATAACAAAAATACTATCACTCATCAAAATAGCAAAAACGCTTCATTCAGTCTATGAGATTTCAATTTTGAAGTGAGAAGGCCATTGCAACCATGAAGACTTACGGTTCAGTTTACACACAATTTCAAAACGTAACAATTACAATATTGTATATTGCAATTAATATGTATCATTATTAATGTTATAGTTATTACACTCAATTTACCTCTTATCATATTGATAATATACGTCTTTAACCCATTTATTTATCATCCATTTGGATTTTTCTCTAATAACTCATGTCGTTAACCTTTTAGAAAATGATTACGCGATTGTGTTCATATTTTTGTACTCTACATTTTGGTATAAATGTTGAACACGGAGTTGTAATCAGAATAAAATATTTTTTCCGTATCGTAAGCTGCACGGGTGTCCGTACTTTACTGGTATTTTGATGACCAATTAAACCAATTACGATTGAAAAACATAGATACTAGTATTGGTATTATCAAAGCCAGTATTGATATCCATTTTTATGGTTTTTGTAACTATGTTAACTGTTCTCGACATTCAGGTGTAAATTGGTTGAAAATAGAGTTATATTCAAAATCGAGTATTTGCTAGTATGTTAGTTATACGAGATACTGGTACCGTAACAAGTAGCACCGATTCAGACTCAATTCAATTTTGCTGCCATAAAGGGCAACCGCCACCACCTAGTTTGTTTGATAATTAAAATCCATATTAATGATAGTAAAATATTTAAAATTACATCTTGATAGTTGGCCTGCTTTACTTCTATCATATGTGAGTTTAGTTAATTTATTTGTTAAATCGATAGTTTTGTAGTTTAGTTTTGTTTTTTTCTTTAAATATTTAATTAGATGAGACTTGAGAGTGACGAGACACTATCATATCGCAAACCAAAAGCCATCAAATCTGGTTAAGAGTCCAAATTTCCACACGAGGGGGCTTCACATATATGCTTTGAAGTCTAATCCGTGAAAAAGGATAAAAAAAGAAAATCCAAAATGCTTTTTATAAAGTTAAGGCTCGTAATTTCAAATGGATTGCCTAACTAAATTAGATGTATATTATATGTTTTCTTACTGTTTTAATCAACATAAAGGTAACGACATATTGAATAATGTTTTATTTTATGTTATGCAACATTTTAAACTGAATATAATCTGCTACTTCCAAATGTAAATGGGGTTAGGGAGGGGAGTGGGAGTAAACATGTAAGAAATTTAGGGGCGCTGGGTAACTAAAAAAGGGCATCTAAAATTACATTTTTATTTATGTTTATTTAACAAATAATTTGACAATTTTATCAATTAAGTTGTGTTTCTAAAGCCTAATGCAGACTAAAGAAAACAAAATAATAAATAAGTTACAATAAAAAAACAAGGAAAAGTTTATAAAAAGGACACCCACAATGGGAGTTTCCATTATATAAAATAGTCATTTTACATTCTTTTAATTTTAAAATAAAGTCATATATAAAATACTAGATTTTATCCCCTGTATTACGGGGGTTGTTTTACATTATTCGTTTTTAATATTTATATATGTATATTTGGATTTTAATTTTATTGATTGTAAGAAAGTTAATAATTAATATACTTGAGGTTTGATGATTAAATGGTTTCACAAATAAATGATATGTTATAATCCGGTTTAAAAGCTATCTGGGTTTGGTGATACCTATTACCCGTTTATTTTTTTTTATTATAAAATTGTTTCTTAATTATAAATAATATCTTTTTTTAAAAATAAAATAGGATATTAATTTTTAGTATATTACTATTTTATAGTATTTTCATATCAAATATTTGATGAGATTATTTTTTAAAATAATGAGAAGTTATAACCCGTTTAAGAGCTATCCGGATTTGGTGAGACCTTTACCCGTGAATTCGGGTCAAATGCGTGAAAAGCCTTCATTTACAAATAAAGTAATCTGATGGTTTGAGAGAATGGTTGTTTTACATTTTTCGTTTTTTAATATTTATTTTTTGGATTTTAATTTTTTTTATTGTAAGAAAGTTAATAATATACTTAGGGTTTGATGATAAAAGGGTTTCATAAATAAATGATATGTTATAACCCGTTTAAAAGCTATCTAGATTTGGTGATCCATGACCCGCTTATGTTTTTTACTATAAAATTGTTTATTAATTATAAATAATATCTTTTTCTTTTTAAATTGGATATTAAATTTTAGTATATTCCTATTTTGTAGAATTTTCATATCAAATAATTGGTAAGATTAATTTTTAATTTAATGAGATGTTATAACCCGTTTAAAAGCTATCTGGTTTTGGTAAGACCCATACCCATGAATTTGGGTTAAATCAATGAGAGGCCTCCATTTAAAAATCAAGAAATCTGGTGGCTTTTATAAATGGGGGAGCGACCACATCGCGACACATAGAATTTTTAGGTTTTCGTTTATATATATTATAGATAGATACATAATTTTGTTAACAGTTATGTGTCTTCAGAAGAGTGGGCCTTGGCTGGCCGCCTTCCTCAATCTCCCTATGGGCCGGCCCTGTCGCTACACCAAAGTTTCAGAATATTCTAGACGGTTCACGATGCACCGAGTGCCATCTGAAAACTACAGAACACAAAAATCTCTAGACTTGGGACAACTCTTAAAATCAACTAGTATACACAAAGATGTCATGCTCATTTCACCCATTATGTAAGTTATAGATGCTAACAATAATTTTTAAAAAGCAATTGCAATCATCATTAGATCATGTGTTATGGGGCTAGGTTGGAGGGCATTAGTGAGAAAAAAGTGTTGCCATGTAGACGACATGTAAACACATTTTTTTTTCACTCAATATTACTCAAAGAGGATGTAATGGAAAGGGCTTGGTTGAGGCTTCATTGGTGATTAGATAATCATTATTTAACCAGCTGGGCTAGCCCAGTTGGCCAGGCAAAGGATGGGAAGACACGGGGAGACCCGGGTTCGATCCCTGATGCCGGCCGGATTTTCCCTTATGCATAAAGCCTATCGTGCCTTCGGGCGAGGTGAGCTGGGGTTTTACCGGGAATGCCAAATGATCCTTAGGTTCCAGCGTGGGTCCCGATAATGTCAATATAGTCTGGATCGAAGGTGATGGGGCCGTGAATGCGATCGCGTTATCACTTAACTGCCGCCGTTCAAAAATATATAAAAAAAAAGAAAAAAGATAATCATTATTTCATTATTGTTTTCCACTATTTATTATATATTAACAAATGCAATTAAAATCATTAAATACTTTTAAAATTAAAAAAGTTTAAGTTTCATTAAATACTTCATGAATGGTTTAATGCTTAGCCCTTCGTTGTTGGGGTCCCGATGACTCACCGACTTATGTTTTTCTTGTGTAAGCGTTTTTTTGGTTGTGGTTCGGGTTCATGTAGGGGGTTAGGCTCAGGTTGGGTAAGTGAAAATAACGGTTGTAGCAGGGTTCACGTAGAGGTTCGGACACCCATGTAGAGACGTCTGCGCAGAAACCAACTGGATCCGTATGACCCACCATGCTCAGAGACGTGACGTCCTTACGCGCAGTACCCAAGCCGTTCCCGCAGGAAAAGCCTCCCAATGGTCGACGTACTCCGCCTGTTCCCGCAGCAACGGATACTAGCCATCAGGGAAGGCTACCCGCGCAGCAAGGCTACACGCACAAGGCACTTAACTCTTAAATAATTCAGTAATGTCACCTGAAGAAGGAGTGAGCAAGCCGGGAACACTCCCGCACAAAGCCAAGAACACTCCCGCACAAAGCCGGGGACACTCCCGCACAAATGAGCCAGTCCGTACGATACTGGAGGATTTTTTGTACTGTACCTGACAAGGTATGGACAAAAGATCTGACCAAAGATACGACAGCTCACTGACAACAGTATGACGAGCAGCACGCTCTTGTACTGTATGTCACTATCAGCCGCTGCCTACTCACCAACCTGTCGGAGGACGTGCGTAGCCTGCAGTTGGTGGAACAGGAATAGTACACAGCCGGCCTGGTCACTATCAGCCGCTGCCTACCCACCAACCACCAGCATGGCACGTGCGTAGCCCACAGTTGGCAGAATAGGAATACTATTCAGCCGGCTGTACCTTCTTGGAAACCTACCTTCGGCTATAAATACTCCAACACCTTGGAATGGTATGGACACATTACATTATCTGATATCTCATTATCTTATCTTCTCTAGCAATCTCTTAATATACACTTATATTCAAGAGCAATCTAGTCTGATTCTCACGCCGGAGGGTGGTCACAAGGAGGTACCCCCCCTTCTCAGTGACGAGCTCACGGTGTCTGTTTTGCAGGTCATCAGAAGAACCATCTTTGCCGGACCTAACCCCTCGTGGGAAACATTTATTTAACCCCCAGATTATCTGTAATCTGCCCGGGGTCAATTAGTGTTTCTTCATTTGCGCCATCCGTGGGTAAAAGCTAGAACTAATTCTCAGTTTTTTTTCAAAACCTCCGAAAAGATGGTTAACGTTACTCAGGTCCCCAGGCCAGGGAGTAACCAAGAAACCCAGGTAACCACAACCCCAGCTACTGGGAGGAACACCGGCGAGCACACAAATTTTACGAACACTACCCCGGTTACTCAAGCCGGGGCAAGTGCAGTAAATTTTACGAACACTACCCCGGTTACCCGAGCCGGGGCAAGTGCAGTAAACAATCTTCCCCTGGGATTCATTGATACCCAGGTGGAAAGACAACAGACGAGGCCCCTCCGCCAAACTCTTGAACAAATTAAAGCGTGGGCGGAAAAACGTCAAAGGGAATTCCAAGCTGAGTTGGATGAACGCTTACGTTCACTCCAACAGGCTGACGAATTCGGAAGCACTCGACAACAGCTCAACATGAGCAATGAGTGCGAGTACTTGGACGATGATTCGGAGGAATCCGACACTGACGTAAACCCTCGCCATAGGGCGAAAGGGAAGCGTAAGGAAACGGACTTCCAACCGAGAAGGAATTTTGGAGAAACCTTCAAACCAAAAAACGCGGGTGGAAGCCCACGTGACTTCTCTAAAATCTTCAGACCAACCGCTGCAAATGCGGGAACCTCCAAGTTTGCAAGGGACATTGCGGAAGCAATCGCCCAAAGAAGTGCCAAACAGATGTCCAACATCGGCACTTATGATGGTATATCTGACCCAGACGATCATTTGAACAGATTCATAGCGGAGGAAACCGTCAGCAACTGGACGGAACCCACGTGGTGTTATATGTTCCAGATGACGCTGGTTGGAGCAGCCAGAGCGTGATTCGACCGTCTACCGGTCCACCACATCTACGATTGGGCAGACTTCCAACAGAAGTTTAGCCAACACTTCAGCCAACAAAGAAAGTATACCGAAGAGCAATGGACAATCCTCAATTGCATTCGAGAGGAAGATGAATCTTTGCTAGACTTCATCACTCGCTTCAACTCAAAGAAGCTAAGTCTGGGTAGTATTAGCGAAGATCTTGTTCGCGCTGCTTTCATCCAGGGCGCGAAAGACCCAGAGCTCATCCGCACCTTAACGGGTAAAGATGGCATGCCATCCACATGGGATGCCATCATGACAGCAGCTAAACGCTTCGCGGAAACGGAAAAGCAACTGGGTAGAGATCTTCCCCAAAGCACAAACCTTTACACCCAGAAAACAAGAAAAAATAACGTCCTTACCACCCGACTAAAAAAAAAAGGAAGCTAGGTATTTGGCAGTCAAACTTCGACACCTCATCCGGCTTGCACCCTCGGTTAGGCGGAAAGGACAACATGCCGTCGTCAAACCGGAACTCCAGATGGACGCCACTCACCAAAAGCGTCACCGAGATATTCGACACCGAGAGACTCCCATGGCCAAAGGCTCCAATAATCCGAGAGCGTCACAACGCTGATCAGAGCAAATTCTGTGACTTCCACAGGACAAGAGGCCACAACACCGAGAAATGCGTAGACTTGAAAGACATCGTCGAAGCATTTGTCAGAGATGGGACGCTCACGCACCTCGTGGCGTAATGAACGCTGAGCAGGCTAATGCGTGTAGAACCCCAGTTGGGGAAAACACGAATAAAACTGCAGCTTCAATGTCGGAGACTACATACTGCGTAAACAACGAGATTCCGAACCAAGTGCATATCGGCTCGATGGCACTCCCATCCAAACAACATGGAAGGGAGCTGAATTACACAGTGCATGTAGATCAATTCCAAACTTGTAAAAGAAAAGGCCCAGAGACACTTCTAACGGAAATGATTCTCCTTATCACATTGACGCTGATAATCTTACATTTATACTTATGAACTTTCCACACTGATATGCCGGTCTTCACCGCATATATAAGTGGGGAAGTAAGTCGTTGCGTGTGGAAGGCGGCAAAACCCGCATAAACACAAAAAACGGCCAACCTTCACGCAGGTCAGTTATAGGTAAAGTTGGGTCATCCCACTAAATGAAAGTGCCGGTCCTACCCGCACAAATCATGATAGAGGAAACCGAACTAACCTATTGACAACCGCGCGTTGAACGGTTAATTTATCCAAAACACTGATATGCCGGTATTCACCGCATAAATAAGTGTGAAAAGAAGTCGTTGCGTGTGGAAGGCAGCAAAACCCGCATAAACACAAAAAACGGCAAGAGTTTCTAAGGAAAAGATGAGGAAAACCTTCACGCAGGTCAGTCATAGGTAAAGTTTGGTCATCCTACTAAATGCAAGTGACGGTCTTACCCGCACAATCATAATAGAGGAAACTGAACATTAACCTATTGACAACTGCGCGTCGAAAGGTTAATTTATTCAGAACACTTAGAAAATCTCTTAAGGAAAAAATGAGGAAAACCTCCACGCAGGTCAGATATAGGTAAAGTTTCGCCATCCTACTAAGTGAAAGTGACGGTCTTACCCGCACAATCACGAAAGAGGAAGCAAAACTTTAACCTATTATCTGCCACGTTGAAAGGTTAACTTATCCAAAGTACTTGAGAAATTGTTAAGTTAAACTAAAGTATGCACAAGCGAATCATATATTGTTTATGCGGCAAAACAAGTGCCAAATTAAACTATAATATGCATGAGCAAGTCGTATAACGTTTATAAAGCAAGAGTGACTGTCCTACCCCGCACAAAAGATTTACATTCCATAAAAATTCAAGTATTACAAGAATGGCCAGGTATCTACCCGCCTACAAGAGTGTAAATCTATACAAAAACATAAACCTATCCTAATAGTGGGAAGGGATCTAAAGGTTCAAGCTTCAGGACCACTCCCTCCAAACCACTTGTACCCGCACCATCAGTTGGCTGTGGCGGTTCAAGGAAGGTCTTGAGAATGGTTAACCCATCATCAGCAGCAGCAACTTCGTTCACCTTCTCCACCACTGGATGCGGGAAGGCAGCATACTGGTTCACTGCTTGGTCATAAGCAGCTTCAGTATCCACATCATATAAAGGGAAGTTGGAAGGCGGGATGCCCTTCTCAACGAACCCTAGACCAAGCAGGAAGCCAGCCTTTTCTCTATCCTCATGAGAAGCGTTGAGGGCTGCGCTCATGGCATCGTCATATGATGTGTCCGTGAAGACCCGATGCACAACCTACAAAACAAAAATACAAGTATCAAAACCTTTTCTAAGTATAAAGAAAAGCGTGATGACATTATGAAGCTAAGCTTACCTGCGACATCGCTTCTCGTAGAAGCCATTCCTTGGTAACCAGAGCCTCCTGGAGGGCAGCTTGAGCTTGGTTACGGGCGCGTTCGGGTTCACTTTTGTTAAGGTTGGCAAGCAACACTTCCTTAGCAGCAGCCTCTTCAATGCCCTTTAGCTTACGCTCAGTATGGTCAAGCATACCCCTCTGGTCCAAGATTTCTTGAAGCTTCTTGGCGTCTTCCATGGCCAAGGCGTCATGAGCCTGCTGGAGCCTCTCTAATTTGGCTTTGAGCTCCTCATTCTCGGTGCGTAGAGGCTCAGCAACAGCTTCAGCCCTGGTGGCCCTCTCAGTTGCGTTCCGAGCGATTTCCTTAGCTAACCGAAGCTGTTCGTTAACAGCTTGGGCAGCCTTGGAATGGGCCTCGAGACGGGCCTGAATTTCAACCTCAAGGGCCTTGAAGGCCTTCCCCTTCTCCGCAGCAACGGCGGAGAGCCTCCTGTTCTCCTCCCGGACAGCCCGCGCTTGAGCTACTTCTTGGATACGAGCTGCTTTTAACTTGTCGTTTTCACGACAAAGCAGCTCGACGCGCGGCTGCATCCGGGCAAGGAGAATTCGAAGCTCGTTTGTCAGCCTACCCTCCTGGTAGCTTGACATAGCTTCTCCCAGTGCACCACTGGGGGCGGCGTGGCGCGCCCACTCGACGCAGTCCTCAACCGTCCGAAGGGTGGTTCCCCGGCGGATGTTCCACCGCGGAACAAACACCTCATTCGAATCCGATACTGCAAAAACAAAAAGCAGTTAGGAAAAGATGATAAAAAAAACATAACAGGCCAAAATAACCCTACGCACCTGTAGGGTCGACGACAGGCCTGTAGCCGCCAAACCCATCACCCGAACCTAACGGATACCCATCCAAGAGGTCAGGCAGATGGGAAGGAGGCAGAGATTGGCTAGACGCCGCAACCCCGGACATACCTGAAGGACCGGCCGTAGTCGCCGGCGCCGGAGGAGGCATGGCGGAGGCCGCCGTGGTAGAGACCAACGGAGGTGAACTCACCGGAGGTGAACTCACAACCGCGGTCGTCGCTGCGGAAGAGACCATAGAAAAACTCACCGCCGGCTCAATGAAAGAATCAGTGAATATGGCACTGACAACCGGCGGAGACGTTGTCACAGTTGGAGCAGTTGCCTCAACCGAGTGAGCAACTGAACCAACTGAAGCAGGCGCAGCCGCCTGGGTCATCGCCTCAGGTAGGTTGACCAAACCTACCATCATGGGTCGGGAGGTGCTCCTCCCCGCTCCACCCTGGAATGCGGTAGCATCCACGCCTACACGAAGACAAGATATATAAGTATAATGGCGGAAAGATATGAAGTTAAAAGTAAAGGAAGTTTGTACTTACGAGTCCTCTTGAGCTTGAAGGTACGAACAGGCGGGGACGAACCCGATGGAACCGGCCTCTTTACGCCGGTCACCGTCGCTGTACTGGGCTGCCCGGAGGTGACAGCCGTCTCAACCTCCGGAGCAGTAATCTCAACGCCACCAGGGTTCCCCGCCACCTCCTCGCTTTCGGTCTCTGAGTCAGACCGATTCACCGGATCGGCAGTGGAGGCAACCTTCGCCTTCCCCTTCCCGCCGGCAGCCTTCTTCTTCCTCGCCAAGAAAGGACCATCTGCGGATTCCTCATCAGAAGATGACAAAATTAGAGGAATTCCAGCAGAGGTTTGAGCATTGACAGGTCGAGGGTTAAACAACTCCTTACCTGGCCGCGTGGCGCTTAGAATCGGGTGGCCCGGCGGGTAGACCTCCACGAACCGATCCGCCGTTTGCTCAAGGATGGGCAACTCGTTCTCATCTAGAGCACGAGTACCCATCCGAGCAGGACCATCACCTCCCGCGGCTGCAGGAGAGACTGCAAGTCGTTTCCCTCTGAAAACAAAAAGAAAAAACGGTTAGAACAAAAACCCTAAATTAACGGATAATATGAAGCATACCGTAAGGGACAGAGTTCAAACCGTATTCGAGGACGATGGGAATCTGTGACGCCTCCTTCCACACCCGGCTCATCCCGATCATCACCATCCCGGACTCCGCAAAGCGGTAAACCGGAGACTGGATCCGGGAAACCTTGGAGAACCATTCCGCCTCCTGGTAGTTGGATGCGTGAAGGTTCGTGAGAGCTCTCCCGTTCTTGAACGTCATCGCTATGGGGACGACGCGAGCGGAGATATAGAAGAACTCCCGCTTCCAAGATCGAAGACTGCGCTCGGTAGCGCAGATCTTCAAACCCTTGATCCGATTGACCAAGGTATACCATCCCTGGATGCACCTCCAGGAATAGAAGGTCATCAGGCGGTCAACATGGGGCTCCACACCCAGAATGAGACACACCCACTCGAAATGGCGGATCTTGGCGATCGCCATTGGGTGTACCTCAGTCAGATGCACACCGTGTCTCTCCAGAACACGGTATACAAACTTCGTCAATGGGAACCTGAGATTCCCATAGACGAAGAATGCAGCGTACACCCCTATCTTGCCCTTGGGGGCATCGTACACCGTCTGATGAGGTGCTGGAAACTCAGGCTCGAAAGACTCGAGCATGAACTTCCTGACGACGTATTGATAAAGGTCGACCAGAAGAGCACACTGGCACTCGCCAGCAGTACTCTTGTCATCCTTGTCCGACGTGGACGACGGATTCTCGGCATACACGTCAGACTCCTCGGCGGTAGCCTCAAGATCATGAACAGAAGACATGTTTTGGATGTAAAGAAGAACGATTTCAGGAGAATGCTCGACAGAAAATTTAGAGTATTCGCCGGAAATCGTTTAGAAGAAGAAGAGAGGTGAAACTGTGAGTTGAGATGCAACCTCTCCTCCCTTTATATACTCATCGCAATGAATGCGATGAATTTAATGCGGAAGAGAGAGGAAAACACTAGTGCAATGAAACTATGACACGTGGAAAAAGCAAGCTGGCAACAGCTGTTGACAGGACGCGTGCCGTAAACTTTGCGGCCACGCGCCCGAAAACTTGCGCCCACGCGCCTGAAAAAGCGTCTGGAATGACCATATACTGTCACGTCGCCATAACTTCCTGCACGTCCTGACACTGCCAGAAGAAACCGTCGGACGACGTTTCAACAGTTTGGACTGTTCTTATCCTTTCACCAACTCTTCGAATTTCAAAAAGATTCAAAAAGATTCAAAAGTAAGCGGGACTATACCCCTTACCTTGGCAACCAAGTAACTATAAGACAGGTGCGAGTACAGTGTTAAGGCAAAACCCTTCACATACTTAGCACCTGCAGGGAATTGAAGCCAAGAATACCTTGGCAACCAAGTAACTATAAGACGGGTGCGGGTACAGTGTCAAGGCAAAACCCTTCACATACTTAGCACCCGCAGGGAATTGAAGCTAGGAATACCTTGGAAGTAAAGTAACTATAAGACGAGTGCGGGTACAGTGTCAAGGCGAAACCCTTCACATACCTAGCACTCCGCAGGGAATTGAAACCAAGAAGGATCTTCTGGGCCATGCTTGCGGAAACGGGAATAACATCCCCGCATAGCGGGAACGTCGAGAACTAGATTGTTTGAAGCTCCAAGATGGAATTGGTTGTTTTAACATAATTGATCACTATGTTCAAAACTACCAAAACCTCAGGGAGAATCTATACAAGTGGAACTCAACGCTCCTGACTTGCGAGGAGGTTACAGACCTACCTGCATCATACCCAAAGATCAAGCAGAAAAATCGGGAATTTCTGCACGTGACATTAGGACTTCCGCGGGAAGAATCCCCATGGAAAACCTTAAAACTAAAACCTTTTTCAAAACCCTTTGCTTAAGTCCAAAAGTTCACCTCACTTATTAACAATTCATGAGAAGAACATTGGACTGCGGGGACTTGAAGAGGTAGGTCCCAGCAGAGCCCAGTTGAACCCGCAAGACTCACCTCAAAGAGGGACGTCTGCGCAGTTGAACCCGCAAGACTCACCTTCAACAGGGACGTATGCGCAAAGGCTAAACTCGCAAGACTCACCTTGAAGAGACGTCTGCGCAGAAACCAACTGGATCCGTAGGACCCACCATGCTCAGAGACGTGACTTCCTTACGCGCAGTACGAAAACTGTTCCCGTAGGAAAAGCCTCCCAATGGTCGACGTACTCCGCCTGTTCCCGCAGCAACGGATACTAGCCATCAATGAAGGCTACCCGCGCGCACAAGGCACTTAACTCTTAAATAATTCAGTAATGTCACCTGAAGAAGGAGTGAGCAAGCCGGGAACACTCCCGCACAAAGCCGGGAACACTCCCGCACAAAGCCGGGGACACTCCCGCACAAATGAGGCAGTCCGTACGATACTGGAGGATCTTTTGTACTGTACCTGACGAGGTATGGACAAAAGATCTGACCAAAGATACGACAGCTCACTAACAACAGTATGACGAGCAGCACGCTCTTGTACTGTATGTCACTATCAGCCGCTGCCTACTCACCAACCTGTCGGAGGACGTGCGTAGCCTGCAGTTGGTGGAACAGGAATAGTACACAGCCGGCCTGGTCACTATCAGCCGCTGCCTACCCACCAACCACCAGCATGGCACGTGCGTAGCCCACAGTTGGCAGAACAGGAATACTATTCAGCCGGCTGTACCTTCTTGGAAACCTACTTTCGGCTATAAATACTCCAACACCTTGGAATGGTATGGACACATTACATTATCTGATATCTCATTATCTTATCTTCTCTAGCAATCTCTTAATATACACTTATATTCAAGAGCAATCTAGTCTGATTCTCACGCCGGAGGGTGGTCACAAGGAGGTACCCCCCCTTCTCAGTGACGAGCTCACGGTGTCTGTTTTGCAGGTCATCAGAAGAACCATCTTTGCCGGACCTAACCCCTCGTGGGAAACATCTATTTAACCCCCAGATTATCCGTAATCTGCCCGGGGTCAATTAGTGTTTCTTCATTTGAGGATTTGATAGTAGAAATAACTAACCTTATTAACTCGAGCACTCAATAATGTCGACATGCAGATTCAAATGATGGTATCCGATTAATCAATTAGGGTGATGATTACGAAATGATCTTCTTTACGAATAGATGGCGGATTCTAAAGACTGATTTCCATTACGAATCGTTGCCGATGACATCTTTGAAAGGTTAATTAAAGAAACAGACTTTCAAATCATTCATGAGTCTTGATTTGGAAGATTATTGGATCGTACCTGGATGAATAGAGAGAAGCGGCAATTGACGATCTAGGGTTTTTCAAAGTGATGTAGAAACTGGGTTATTGAATGATATACTAAAATGATGTGGGTCAAATACCAAATTGTGTCTGCGTTATCCAACTAAATTAAATGAATTTTTGAATTTAATTTAAATATTAATTAGGTGGAAATATTGTATAAGGTAATTGTATATGTGGAATCATAAGTGCACATTCTAAAAAAAGGACATGTGGAATAAGTTTTGCTTTAATATAATAGTTAGAAGTTAGATTTTGTGTTCCATTTTCCTAAACAATCCAACGGCTTAAACATTGAGGGTTTCATCAAATGGCTAATATTAAGTTTTATTTGGTCAACCATGCCCCACTAACTCTTTCTTCTTCCTTCTTCATTCCCCTCCGCGCCGCAGCCAGAGATCGGGGCACCGCCCCACGCTGCCGATCGCGCCAGCATGTTATGGTTGTTCATGGCGCCCATTGCTGATCTGGCAACCGATTCACGCCAGTGGCGTGATGATAACACATAACCTTTGAATAGTCGCACTAACTCAGTGTAATAATCCACTTTCCCAACACATTTTTGGGAAGACTACAATCTTCCAAACATTCCACGTGAAAATGATTTGGCTTGGAGTTTAAAGTAGTATTTATGGAAGGTAACTGTTGTACTTTTATCATTAAAAACAAACTTCTGTTTAATTTAACCGTTAACGGTTGTCGACAAATAAGAGAAGGGTTTTTCTCGCGGCGTTTTTGTAATAACCCGTTTGTGTATAAAAATAAAACACTTTTAATAAAATGATTACAATACAAGGAATCAAACCTATCTAGGAAAGCAAGTAAATTACAATACGAATTACACCGAAAAATCAAAATTACAAAACAATTGAAATAAAATAATGCAAGAAAGGCGTAGAAGAAGAATGGTGTCGTGGTCTTTGTGGTCAAGGATCGTGTTTTACACGGGGCCCTTAAAACAAATCCCGGGTCTCTTCCCGTTTTGTTTCCCAGGGTACAACGGCCTAAGCAATATGTACTGCCGGGGAGGGCTCTAGCACCCGAATAATACCTTAAAGAAAATGATGAAGATGACGATTAAGAATGTTGGAATTCTTTAGGGAGAAAGTTGGAGAAAACACAAGAGAGAATGTGGAATCTTTCAACCACGGAATACCTTGGTATTTGTAGTTGAAAAAAAACCCATTCACCATAAACACATGAGTTGAAACTTCAATCACCATTAATCAAAAATTTATTTTTTTTGACCAAATTAAAGGACATTTTAATGGCTTTGACTAATTGACTAACAACCTTGAATAAACCAATTCAAAGTTTAAACATATATTTTTTTTCACAAAAATTTTTCCAATAATCCCCCATATGTGAACACAAAGCTCATTCATTTCCAAATATTTTCCAACAATCTCCCACATGTGAAAATAAAACTCATTCATTTTCACATTGAGATTAATCCATACATAAAAGTTTCTTAGATTCAATTCAACGGTTGAGCATTACAGGATAGGTATATGTTACCCTTTGAACCTTCCTTTGTGAAGCATACTTAGTCTCCTGACGGTGTGTAGACACGATGTCTTTGAACATACCCCCCCATTATGTAGACGACAATAAACTTCACACAACATTCTCCCTGGTCTAGCCAACCCCTCACTGTCGTGCCCTATTATGGTCCTGGAAACACTAACCTGATTCTGTGAGAGCTCTAGGATTTTTGCCCCAAAATCCATTCGAATCGACCCTAGTTCTCTCTCACGTAGGTGATTTTCGCTCGAATCATTAAAAGCAATAGGTTTGTTGTTTTCCACAAATCATTAACCTTTATTATGCTTATCCTTACAACATGTGTCACTGATTGGAATGGGCTAGGACGCACGCACCCTACGCCCTTTAGTTTGGTTTGGGGTGCTCCCCCACAGTGACCACCCTTGGATTCATGATTAAGTTGTCCTATTGAACCTAGATCTTGGGATCTCCAGTCAACTAGGTTAGGTTTCCCTCATGTCCCCTTTTCCCATGGGCTTTAGTCCCATTCCTTTTGATGACTTGTTAACTAACTCTTTGCTTAAGACTTTTGTTAACGGGTCTGCAATGTTATCTTTTGACTTCACATAGTCAATCGTGATATCACCTGTGTGAGTAGTTGTCGTACTGTGTTATGTCTACGTCGAATAAGCCTTGATTTGCCACTGCACATCACGCTATGGGCTCTACCAATCGCTGATTGTCTGTCATAATGTATGCAAATAGCCGACAAAGGCTTTGTCCATATTGGAATATCTTCCACATATTGACGTAGCCATTCTGCCTCTTCACCACATTAATCCAAGGCGATAAACTCCGATTCCATCATGGATCTAGCTATAACCGTTTGCTTAGAAAACTTCCAAACAATAGCTGCACCACCAAGTGTGAATACATATCCACTTGTTGATTCAGAATCGTTTATATCCGAAATCCAATTTGCATCACTGTATCCTTCGATCACAGCTGGATCACGGTTATAATGGAGTCCATAGTCTCTCGTGTATCTCAAATATCTTAGCACTCACATGATACTTTTTTAATGTTCCCCGCTCGGTTTACTAGTATATCTACTTAGCCGACTCACGACATAAGCTAGATCAGGTCTAGTACATGTCATAAGATACCTTAAACTCCCAATGATTCTTGAGTATTCTAATTGTGTAATACCCTCGCCTCTATTTTTAGATAGATGGTGGGTGGTATCAATTGGATTTGACGCGCACCGCCTGCCATCCTTATTGAATTTCTCAATAATCTTGTCCACATAATGAGATTGACTTAAGATAAGACCATTTTGGGTTCTA
Organism: Bidens hawaiensis; assembly: GCF_021521415.1. Lineage (NCBI taxonomy): Eukaryota > Viridiplantae > Streptophyta > Magnoliopsida > Asterales > Asteraceae > Bidens > Bidens hawaiensis. The sequence goes on from NW_027506060.1 coordinate 55,529, forward strand.
GTGATTTGAACCCCAAGAATCATGTCCGCAAGACCCAAGTCTTTCATGTTAAACCTCGCTTTCAACATATATTTTGTAGATTTAATCATAGCATCATTACTCCCAATGATAAGCATATCATCTACATAAAGACATAAAATCACATAACCTCCCAGCGCGTCCTTCACATAGACACATTTGTCACACTCGTTTATTTTGAAACCATTGTCAAGCATGACATGATCAAACTTTAAGTGCCATTGTTTTGAAGCTTGCTTCAAACCATACAATGATTTGACTAATTTACATACTTTGCCCTCTTTCCCTGGGGCGGAAAAACCCTTGGGTTGCTCCACGTAAATCTCTTCATCTAAATTGTCATTTAGAAATGCGGTTTTTACGTCCATTTGATGAATTTCCAAATTTCGTAAGGCTGCTATTGCAAGAACCAACCTTATTGAGGTTATTCGCGTGACCGGCGAATAAGTATCAAAATAGTCTAGACCTTCTGTCTATACCCTTTGATCACTAACCTTGTCTTATTTCTATCAATACTTCCGTCGGCTTTCATCTTCCTTTTGAATATCCAACGATATCCAAGGGGTTTACAACCTGACGGAAGATCTACTAACTCCCAATTATGATTTTGCAATATAGAATCTATCTCGTTCTTAATTGCTTCTTTCCATTGAGGTGATTCCGCGGAGGTAACCGCCTCGCGGTAGGTATTGGGCTCACCCTCAACCATGTAGCTCACGAAATCGGGACCGAAAGATTTTTCAATCCTTAGGTTTTTGCTTCGTCTAAGCTCACCTTCCTCAATTTCGGGTCGTTCATGTCTCTCATCATGAACCGTATCATCAATCGCTCTTGATGTACTTGCTTCATCAACCGCTCTTAATGAGCTCGCATGTGTTTTCCTTAAACAGGGAAACACATTTTCGAAAAAATCATTAGTCCTCCACTCAACAATAGTGCCTTCATGTACATTGGGATTCTTGGACTCATGTACAAGAAACCTATGCACATTAATATGGTGTGCATATCCAATGCATATACAATCCACGGTTTTAGGTCCTACCGTTAGTGCCTTTGGTGGCGGAGCCGTCACCTTGGCAAGGCACTCCCACACTCGAACGTATTTGTATGAAGGTTTTTTACCCTTTCATAACTCATACGGAGTCACGTCCGTTTTCTTGCGGGGTATCTTATTCAAGATATAATTGGCCGAGAGAATAGCCCCCCCCCCCCAAGTCATAGTCACGCCCGAGCTAATCAACATGGCATTCATCATCTCTTTCAATGTACGGTTCTTTCGTTCCACAATGCCATTTGATTGTGGAGGATAATGTGCGGTACGCTCATGTATTATGCCACTTTTTGCGCATATTTCCACAAATGGTGAAACATATTCACCACCCCTATCACTTGCCAAAGTTTTTATTCTCCGTTTTTTTTATTTTCAACTCCATCTTTATACAAGATAACCCTGTCTATTGCTTCATCCTTACTTTTTAGTAAGTATACATAGCAATACCGAGTACTATCATCAATGAACGTGATGAAATACTTATTTCCACCTCTTATGGGAGTGGATTTTAAATCGCACACATCAGTGTAGATTAAATCAAGGGGTTCGGTTATTCGTTGAACCGATTTGAAAGGCTTTCTCGTTAGTTTGGATTCAACACATGTTTCGCATTTATATTTTGAATCGATTTTAAAACATGGAATGCTATTTAATTTAATTAAACGTCAAATTGAATTAAAATTGACATGTCCTAGTCTACCATGCCAAACACAAGAATTAGAATTTTACGACTCAAGCATGTAAATAGATGTTGCAATTTTATTCATAGAATTTTTGACAACAATTACATTCAATTTGAACATAGCGTTGTCGGCATAGCCCTTGCGGACAAACATTCCATTTTTCGATTAAATAAATTTATCCGATTCAATCGCCAAGTGAAATATGTGCTTGTTGAGCATCCATCCGAGACAAGATTCTTGCGAATCTCGGGAACATATAGAACTTTGGTCAACGTGAGCTCCTTGCCGGAAGTCCACTTCAATACCACATCGCCTTCCCCCATGATGTCCTCAGTCGCTTTATTCCACATGTAAAGCTTCTGGTTACCTGCCGCCTCTTTGAAATTCTTAAAGCGTTGTTTGTCGCCGCAAACATGGCTGGTCGTGCCGGTGTCAACGTATCACCCTTTGGGAGCTTCTCCCACAACGTTGACTTCCTCGATGAAAGCCGTTTCCTCGGTAATCATCGCCACGAGAGTAATGCCATCCTCGTCCACCAAATGCGTGTGCCGCGTTTCGGTTTCTTACACTGGTTTGCCCGGTGCCCCATATCGTTACAGTTGTAACATGGTCCTTGGAAAGGTGGAGGCTTCTTTTTCATAATCCCTTTCTTCACACCGAGGTCCACATTCGCTTTCCCTTTGTAACCTTTGTCTTTACCCTTCTTGCCCTCTTTGGAGGATTGACCGTACTTGACTAAGTTAGCCTTGGCGGAAACATCCACTAGGCTACCTTTTTGAGCTCTCTTATTGTCTTCTTCTATCCGAAGTTGAACAATAAGATCATCAATGGTCATCTCCTTACGCTTGTGTTTAAAATAATTATTAAATTCAACCCAGCTAGGATGCAATTTTTCAATCATCGCTGCCACTTAAAATGTCTCAAAAGTGTCATTCCCTCAACAAAGATGTCGTGAAGTATAACTTGCAACTCTTGGACTTGACTAATTACAGTCTTGGAGTCAACCATTTTATAGTCCAAGAAATGGGTGACAACAAATTTCTTTGTTCCCGCATCCTTTGTTATGTACTTTTTCTCTAAAGACTCCTATAATTCTTTGGCAGTCTTTATTAAAGAGTACACGTTATACAATGCGTCAACTAAACGGTTTAACACATCGTTTCGACATAAGAATTCTGAATGCTTCCACGCATCTACCGCACTCAAAGCTTGAGTGTCGGTCTCCCCCTCCGCATTAGTGGCTGGGGGAGCAGATTCTGTCAAGAACCTCGCAAGGTTCAAGGTGGTCAAATAGAAGAACATCTTCTGTTGCCACCGTTTAAAGTGCAAAACCGAGAACTTCTCGAGTTTTTCAGTGTGATTAGCCATGGTAGTCGCTCCTACCATAACGGACAAATGTGTACCGGTAACATTTCTCGATGACGGTGATGCCATTTTTTCTGAGAAATAAACTATGCTAAGTTAGTTTTTCAGAAATATTAATAGTGGTCGCTCCCACTAAATTAAAGTTATGCAACATTTTTTAATCCGAACTCTCGAATTAACCCACCGAAGGTGTTCTAAGTCCGATTTTGAAGGGACCAAACAATGGGTTTTTCCAAGAGTTTAGGGTTAAAAAGTCCGAATTGTAACCAGTTTTCATTTCTACAAAGTCGCTCCTTTGAATACAAATGGAAAAAAAATGTTTTTTAAAAACACAACCGCGTGAAACAAAACTAGTTTGATTCACACGAGAATGTTTCCACGAATGGTGATTTTTTAAAAATTTGTTTTAAGATTGTAGTAACTCATTCGCGTATAAAAATAAAATACTTTTAATAAAATGATTACAATACAAGGAATCAAACCTATCTAGGAAAGCAAGTACATTACAATACGAATTACACCAAAAAAATCAAAATTATAATACAATTGAAATAAAATAATGCAAGAAAGGTGTAGAAGAAGAATGGTGTCGTGGTCTTTGTGGCCGAGGATCGTGTTTTACATGGGGCCCTTAAAACAAATTCCGGGTCTCTCCCCCTTTTGTTTCCTAGGGTACAACGGCCTAAGCAATATGTACTATCGGGGAGGGCTCTAGCACCCGATAGTACCTTAAAGAAAATGATGAATATGATCAAGAATGTTAGAATTCTTTAAGGAGAAAGTTGGAGAAAACACAAGAGAGAATGTGTTATTTTGTGTATCTTTCAACCAAGGACTACCTTAGTATTTATAGTTGAAAAACAACCCATTCACCATAAACACATGAGTTAAAACTTCAATCACTATTAACCAAAACTTTAACTTTTTTGACCAAATTAAAGAACATTTTAATGGCTTTGACTAATTGACTAACAACCTTGAATAAAATAATTCAAAGTTTAAACATATATATATATATATATATATATATATATATATATATATATTTTCACAAAAAATTTTCCAACAGTTTTTACACTAGCGAGGATTAGACATGGGAAGTTGTTTCATCCTTTATGTCACGTGAGCACCCGACTTGGTGTGGGGCGAGTATAATACCCGTCCTTGCATACATACGTCTCTATTGTTGTTTTCTTGAAAGAAGCTGCAAGAGAGAAGAGTGGAAAGGAAAAAAGGAAAGTAGCAGAGAGAAATAATTTATTACGCTAGTTTTATCCTTTTTTTTTAAATATAACTATAAATCTACAAATGAAGCATTATGTAGATTTATTATGTGATTTTCAATATAGTCTTGAGTTTTTAACCTAATTGACTAATTGTGATTGTGAAGTAAACACTAATTATGATTCTAAATTGAACACTCTAGCATATATATATATATATAGTGTATATATATATATATATATATATATATGGTTGCGATGAAAAAAAGAGAAAATACGAATGTTGGCTTAGGTTTGTCCTAAGCGAATGAAATTTCGGATTTAATATCTGCTTAAATTTAGATGGGGTTTTGATTATCCGGCTATCCCAACCCACTCATATAATAAAAAATTGAAAAGAAGGTAAGACTCATAATCCAGGAAGCTACAAGCACTAACCTCTAAGCACGGAATCTAGAAGCTAGGAACCCCATCACAACGACTTATGAGATTATGAGCTTAGTAGCATCTTGCAACAATAACACTACAGTAACCCGGCTCAGAAAAGTTAATTAAAATGTGACTTAAAGTAAAAGTATGCTAAAAGTAGGATTACACCTTTCATCAAAGAGGGATAACTTATATGCACAAGTCAAGAGAGGAGATGACCCTTTAACCCATGTAGAAACCCAACTGACATGAGGAAGCTCTCAATCTGCCTATAAAAGGAATTCCCCTACACTTGGTAACATTCATTACAACAAACTCTCTCTCTCTCTCTCTCTATATATATATATATATATATATATATATATATGTTTTGGTCAAAAATCAGTCTATGGATCACGTAACCAAATTCGTATATGAGGATTGGTGCTTGTATGAACAAAATAATCAAAGTAGTAATTGTATGGGTTGGACAACGAGATTATACGAGGAAAAGCCCTTGGTAACTAGTATCCCGCCGGCACAAAAACCTCGGGTAGTGAAAACTATCACTACCAAGTATATTAAACTCAAAAGAATTACAAGAGATGGAATTAAGGCTGATCGTGATTACAGAGTGTTTTTGCTAAGAGTTCTAAGTGTGCTTGAGAGTTGTGTGTTGATCAGCCAAGGTTCACTACATAAATACAAAAATAATAACGTATACTAACTAATTCCTACAAATCCGACCACGTTTATTTACTTTTTCTTCATGACCGTTCACGAACATGGACGAGCTGGATGGACCTAGTAAAATATGCTCTCCGTAAAAGTAGGAATTCCAGTAAGCTTACATCCCCATAATTGTTTTCTGAATGAATAAACGAACAACTTGGCCCAGCTAGAAAAAACGGGGAAACCGAGCCAAGTTCGGTTTTAAGCATTAGACATTGAACAACATCACAATCTAAACCTACTGACACTTTCTGGGTGTAACAGCTATACACAGGTTAGTTATACAGCCCGGTTTAGTATAATGATTATAATAATATTAAAATATTAATATTATTATAATATTGATTATAGGGACTAAGTAAGAGCGAGTCAGACAAAACACAAACCGATACAGCACTGAATATCTACTAAACCGTGAGTTTCATGACCCCACTTTAAATTGTTTTTATGAACTTTTGGGGTGAAAAACATGTTGATACATATCTGTATACTATGAATTGTTTGATGATGGGAATTATCAAAGTGCTAACACACGAAAGTCCCCACGAACACAGTGATTAACTTCGAGCCGGTGGCTTACGGATAGTACAATTGGTTTGACAAACCCAAACGGAGCCGGCACGGTTTTCCGAGACATAAAACCGTTTGCGCATGACCATAATTATACAAACACGTTATGTAGTGTTAGACATATCTACTCGGGGCATGTTGTAGGCGGAAAGGGGGCCATAGTGGTTGATTGAGCGTGGGAAATGGAGGCACACCGCACGAACAATCAAGGCTTCACTGTAGCTTAGCATAATTACATCATAAACATACTTGTGAACGTACATACATACATACATACTTGCGTATTTACAGCTGTGGTTGTTGTACGCACAACTGATTTCTTAAAATCGTGAAACTCACCAACTATTTGTAGTTGACCCGTTTTAACATGTTTTTCAGGTACAGGATTGGATTAGAAAGTCAATGTGCTACGTGTTTGACTTGCGATCAATGTTGGGTGAATTGAGGCAAGTGTGCCAATAGGAAGTAAAGCCGCTTAACGGGCTGGACTTAGTTTGTATCACCTGGTTGTATATGAAGTTAGATCAATGTAAAATATTGTAAAGTAGTTTGTATTGTTCTTTATAAACAATGTGGTTGATATCAGAGGTGTGTTACATTTGTAACATTTCGGGTTTTTTCGTATTCGTATTTTTATTGTAAACCCGATCCAGGTTTTTTATTCGGTAAGAGGTTTGTTAGTTTATTATTATTATTAGTATTATTATTTTTGAATTTGGAATTCGACTCATGTTGGTAGTCCATAAAATCTGATCTTAGTCCATTTCTATTGTGCGTATGTATGTTTATATATATATATATATATATATATATATATATAAATTTTGATTTCAAGTTACCAACTCATAACCTAACGTGTTCGTTATAAACGTTGACTTAGTTATAAAACATCTTGTTAAATTAGTGTTAATAAAACAAAAGGAAAAAAAAAGACAAAGAGTTTGTACAATTAAATTAAAATAAAAGGTTTAAGTTTAAATGGTTAAAAGTTAGGGGTTCAAAGTGAAACATTGAATTGAATTTGCACCTTCCCTACCATGTTCTGTAATGTTTTCCTTTGACGACAAATCCGTTTGTCAACCCGTGTTTTCTAGCAAGCAATAAGGACAAGATCAATGACCGTAATGACAAATTGATTTCACCTTTTGACTCGAGATATTCTAACAAACTTAACGCCAACATTTTTAGAAGTTATAGGCGCACATTTAACACCGATTCATCGACCGAAGATTTCGGTATTTACCAAATTTGTGAAACGTGGTTTTTCTTTTTTTTTTAAAAACCTATATAATCTGACCGTCACACTTTTTTTTTAGCATACCCAACTTGAAAATCATACCCCTCGAAGTCGCTTTCTATTATCATGAAACCTTCACTACCGCCGACAGGTTGTTCTCTTTCCGGCCAAACTCACCAGTCATCGAACCGACCAAAGCGAGATAAGGTATTTACACAAACATACTTGCTCTCATATTCCGAATAAAAGCTCTATTGCTCCATTCATTAACGTTAGTGTAGAGATCGAATTTTGGGTTGAAATTTGTATGGGTTGTAGGGATTTTCTGAATGAAAAAGAACTGTTGTTTGTTCTTAATCCACAAACATGACAAATTAATAGTTATGTCCATCAGTTTTGTTTTTAACATATGGACACTTAACCGATTTTATTTATTAAGAAATATTGTTATTGTTTTTTTATTTAATAAGGAGTTTGTAAACATGTTTCTATTATAGAATTTTAAAAGAAATCTTGTAATTTATTTCAAAATTAAAGAAGTATTAGAGCTTTTTTTTATTTATGAAAAAGGTTAAAAAGACAAATATACATACATACATATATATATATATATATATTGTTTTAAATATAAACTGTTTAAGATCTTCACTTGAACACATATATATATATATATATGTATATTGTTTTAAATATAAACTGTTTAACATCTCACTTGAATGATAGAAGTGAATTGGCTTCTAAATCAAAATAATAATTATAGGTTTCGCAACGTTTATTTTTAGCGCAAGAATTCCTTTTATAGGTTTTGCTACCCTTCAATTAAGCTATCGCGTAAGACACGACTTTAATATCCGTGTGCATCTGCAAGGGAAATTCCTAGCACATTATCAAGGTGAGTAATTCACATCCCCCTTTTTACCGTTTTATATTTTGGGGGCTTTATGCGTACAAAACTTTATTATTTGTTTATTATACAAGTATATACTCCAATGCACAATTCCACTATTTGCGTAGCTATGATATTGCTCGATTAGCTGCTAAATGTTATATGACTATGTGTTTACAGTTTTTATGATTGGTTGGTATCTCATTCTCATCCTCATCCTCATCCTCATCCTCATCCTCATAGTATGATCATACGCCATCGGAGTAGCTCGTTATCTATGTGATTCGAGTGAAAAGACATTTTTTTTATATTATTGTTATGCTAGTTGAAGTAATTCACATTATCGCAAGGAATTGTCATTTTTTTTACCATTATATGTATCACAAATTCTGATTACTTGCTCAACATTATGTTGACAAAATATATCTATTTTTACGCATATCGCATGTAGCTATTTGGATGAATTGAGATGCAAGACTTAGTTGGACTTTAGGTTTTATTAAAATAAAGAACAATTTATATGTTTTAGTTTTATGTAATAGGTTTGGATGATTTTGATTTGTGATGCGCTCGTACAATGATTGAAATAAATAAATTAGATATTGACACTTATTATTATTTTTAGTGTCTTTGAGCTATGGTACAAATTATGTCGTGCCCCGGCATGTTCCGCCGTTAGGTTGGGGTGTGACAACATTCTCGTTTTACGCTTTCGCAAATCGCTTAACGAGGTGTGACAGGTGCCCGTGCGATACAGCAAGAAATACAGACATTGGTAATCACGTTATAGATTCATGGGTGCTTGTTGTTTCGTTTGTAACAGAGAAACCATTAATGTCGATGTACAAACGAAAACGGAACCTAACCATTGTTAATTGTTTGGTTTTTTTGGGTTTCAATTTTCAACAATCTACTTATAACTTTAGTTTAGCCTAAATTCCTATTTGATTTTTGTCAGTTTTCTTCTTGTTATGATTTTGTCTTCTATTTATTCCAATAAGGTTAATCATTTATGTGACCAAAATTATCTTTGTTTATATGATGATTCTCTTAAATAGTGTATTAGTTGGTGTTTAATTTGAAATGAATGCATATATTGATTCATAATTCTTATTTTAATCTCAATTTGCTATCGAAGTACAAACAAAGTCGGAATCTAACCATTGGTAAGCTTAGTTGGATTTCAATTTTCAACAATTCAATTTCGATCTTTGACGACAAAAAAACGTTACTGGCTAGGGATGAGCTTGGTACCATACCGGTACCGAAAATCCCGATCCCGAAAATCGCAAATTTTTGGTACCGGTACCTGTGTTTAAGGTAAAATTCGGGAAATACCAGTACCGTACCGGTCCCGAAAACTCAAAACCTTGTTACTGGTACTGGTTGGTACCGGTACCAATCGATACCATTCCGATCTTTGCTCATCCCTATTACTGGCCACCTATTTAATTTTTTTAACTACGAAAACTATAACAATATGGTGCTCAAATTAAAGAGAATAAAATGCTCGTTTTTATGGTGCAAAATTTTTTAAAAAATATTGATGTATGAAAAGGTTATGGACGTTTAATAATCTTGGGGGAAGTTAGGTTAAAAGTGAAATTATAAGAATATATAGGTAAAAGATAGAAGACCAAAGTTGTAACTATTTTTTAAATTTACAAATTTATGAGGGATAAAGTTGTAACTATTTTGAAGAAACATAATATGCAAGTGAGATTGGATGTAACAATTACCCTTATACCCCTATTGAAAATTGTACCATATGATTCAATGATTGTAAATTCTCTTAAAGCAAGCGTCTTAATTCGCTCTTTATATATATATATATATATATAGGGGCGGGTTATTGTACAATGGCTTATCGTACATTACGTGCGCGACCTTCCAGAGCGTTGGATTAAAAACACGCGATGGCAGTTTCGTAAATAACCCAAACTAGTTCATGATCAAATTCATCGATTGCAAATCCATTATCATCCAAATTCTGAAGTCGTCGCTCCATCTCATCCAATTTCTAAACCCTAATTAGAGCTTAAAGTATAAAATCTCTAAAGTAAAAAAACCAAAATCAAAATGAAACGTCGCTGAACATCAAGAATCTTCAAAATTGATCAAAGTGATGATTTAATCAATCAATTTGATGTGTAGAAGGATTTAGATTCATCAATCGATTATGAAATTGCATAATACTATACTCAGTTGAGCCCTGATTACGGTATAAATATTACGTTTAAACGTTCTAAACAAAACTGAAGACATTAAAACGTTCTGACCAAAACAAACACCTTTAAACGTCAAGCTAAACGTTCTGACAAAAAATGAACACCTTTAAACGTTCAAGTTAAACGTTCTGACAAAAACGAACACATTTAAACGCTCAAGTTAAACATTATGACAAAAGAGAACACCTTTAAACGTTCAAGTTAAACGTTCTGATAAAAAACAAACGCACCTTTAAACGTTCAAGTTTATAAATTCTAAGCAAAAAGTTTAGAAGTTCAGAACAAAAGTTTAGAAGTTCAAAATCCTAATCAGAGCTCATTTATGAAATTAAACGTTCTTATCAAACCTTTAAACGTCCAGAAGCTCATATATGAAATTAAACTATCTGTAACATTAAATTGAACGCTGAAATCACTTCATATAATTTCGTAATCATCAAGAAATTATCAATCGACCATCAATTTAATCATCGATTTCATCATTATGAACAAATCTGGAACGTATTTAAAGTTTTGCAAATGGGTGTCTGCAAATAGCGTATTTCAATTCAATTCAATTGAAGTGGTGTCTGCAAATGACGATGGTGACAATAGTTGAATCGGCGCAACGGTTAATTGGGCGCAACGGTTCAAGAACATAAAAATAATGTAGGTGAAAGTTGATATATATATTTTTTTATAAATACACATGATAAAATAACCAATATCCACAGCATATGCTTGAACTTATATTATAACTCTTACTGTATTTTTTTTATACAATAATTTTTAATTAAATAAAGCATTATTAAATCATCAAGAAAAAAAGCATCAAACTTTCCACACGAAGGTGGCTACACATATATGCTTTAGTTTTAAGTCCAATCCGTAGAAAAAGGTTGTTAAAAGAAAAATTCAAAATGCTTTTATTAAAGTTAAGGTTCATAATCTTTAATTTTGTTGCCTAAGTGCCTAACTAAATTAGATATATTATATGCTTAAGTACGGATTTTTAATTCAGTTTATTATATAAATAAACTAGATTTTATCTCTCGTATTACGGGAGTTGTTTTACATTATTCGTTTTTAATATTTATATGTGTATATTTGGATTTTAATTTTATTTATTGTAAGAAAGTTGATAATTAATATACTTGAGGTTTGATGATAAAATTGTTTCACAAATAAATAATATGTTATGATCCGGTTTAAAAGCTATCTGGGTTTGGTGATACCCATTACCCGTTTATTTCTTTATTATAAAATTGTTTCTTAATTATAAATATGTAACATCCAACTTTTGTTAAATAATACAAAATAGAAAGTTTGTTATTAACTGTGTGTCATTAAGTTAGTCGTGTGTTAAGTATTTGGATAATATTTGGAGTAGGAATTGGGAATGGGTGGTGGGACCCATGAAACCCCCCTCTATATATATCCAACTACTTCTTCCTTTCTTTTCTTTTCTCATCCAAACACACACACACACTCAAGAAACACACACATAATCTCTCTCTAGCACTCGGATTTAAAATCCAAGCCAAAGAAGGGTGGAATCTCGTGCTTAACATCGTCAAGCAACAAGAATTACGTCCAGATCTACGTATTGTCCAGATCTGAACTCGAACCTGAAGCAAAAGGTGGGTTTCGGTTTGAATGGTTAAGTTTTATGGTTAGAATCGTCATGCAAACAGATATAATGATAGATCGGGTTGTAAAATGTAAGAAAAATATAAACTTGGTAAGTAATAACCTCTTGGGTGCACTTTAAGGTGAAAAGGTGGCGTTGGACTACGAGAGATATGGGTTCAGGATTAGGTGCATGGGGTCAGAATGTGTCGGGAGATGGCTTTAAAATGGTACAAACGAAGAAAAGGAAAATTTTCGCCCAACCATGTGAAGCGAAAAAGGTTATTTCGCATCGCATGACCATGCGAAGCGAAACAGTTCCATGCGAAGCGAAACAGTTTCATGTGAAGCGAACAGTTTAATGCGAAGCGAAAAAGTCATGCGAAGCGAAATTCTTCCATGCGAAATTTTATAAAATTCATTTTCTGATGTATTTTTGTTAAAGGACTGTTAACGAAAATAAAATTTTTCCTAGCTAACCTGGCAGCTCAACCCTAGCCAGGGGCGCAGCCCCTTTGACCCTACTAGGGGCTGCCGCCCCTAGACCCCGCTACCAGGGGCGCTGCCCCCGGACCCCCGTTAGTTGAGGGTTTCATAAATTTAGATGTAGGAAATAGTGATAATGGATAATTGACACGCGTAATGTATTGTACAGTTAGCCGTGCTCAACTAAAGAAGGGAATTACCATTAATGGCGAGAGAAATCGACTCTAGGTGAGTTCTAGCCCCATTTCTCTTTGAAATGTTTTCGGGGCTGTGTGCATACTCCTATGTGATAGTTAATACATTTACTTAATTGATAAGTGTATGATACGTGTATGACTATGTATTGGATGTTATTACCATATAATGATAGTATGAATGAGCATGTATATATATATATTATTATATACATGAGACAGGTAAAATACACACGTATGATAAATGTATGGTTATTCGAGGCAGTAGGGACCAGACCCATACAATATCTGTGATGTTAGGGACCAGACCTTTATAATATCTGTGATGTTAGGGACCAGACCCTTATAATATCTGTGATGATAGGGACCATGTAACATTTTTGTTTTTCCGTTTTCCTTTCAATTGTAAACGTTACCCGACCCGGTTCGTGTTCGGTGAAATTTATCAATAAAAGTTTTCTTTTATTTAATTAATTCTTTTATATAGTATTTATTAAACAATAAAAGAATGACAAAAAAACAACCCCTCACTAAACTTTAAACCTGTTTTATACCCAATTCAATAGACCAAGGACCAAGTTGCAAATTATTCAAAATCTTTCTGCCCTTTCCTTTCCCTCTTCCGTCAGCCGACAACACACCCCCCCACCTTGTCTTGGCCCTTAATTCTCGGACTTAATCAAAAATCAATATTACCAAATCGTTTATTATACAAAAACGATCCTACCGACACTTTAAAATTGGAAAAACGAATCAGAATTGATAGCAAAATACGCGTATGAACCCGTGGCTGATTTAGGCATGGTAACACTATATAAACGCAATTATAATTCAATTAATCGTGCACACACAATCCTTACAACCTTGCGAACCTAAACCCTAACTCAATTGCAATTTTCGAAGCCGTCAAGGTCTGTTTTTAGTTCAACCCGAAGCCGTGAAACCCTAGCTGCCGTTCTCCCCCTAATTCATCATCAATTCTGGTAATTAACTCATGATTATGAATCGTTTATGTCTGCTAATCAAGAACCCTAAATCAATTTTAACGAACAATGAACCAATCAACGGATTTAAGATCTAGGGTTAGTAAATGAACTTGGGTACTGGGTGTATCTGGTTATATAAGTTAAGATCTGGTATTCCTCACAAGCTAACACACCAGCGCGATGGCTGGTGTGTGAAAGTTAAGACACGAGGCCGGTCCAGGGCGCGGGTTCGAACCCCCCTGGACCCGTTTTCTTTTATTTTTCTTTTATTTTTGTTTAATCTTTGTTTTATTCTTACTATAAACATAATATAATATTAAATAAACTTGGTTTTAACGAAACCGAACCTCGTAGGTATTACTTTGGCCGTGGTTTCGTGTCATAGGTTTCTATCTATAAAGTATATATTATATGTTTTTATTTATATATATTTATGTACAAATAATTCATATATACACATAAACATATATATATATATATAATACTACAAAACCAATATTATTTTACTTCTTTTATTTATAGTACTAAACCGATCTAATTCAAAGGTCCGGATAAATTCTCCCATGTTTTACATGTGTATATATATGTATATATGAATTTGTTTTTAATTAATGTCTTCAATTAAACATATAATGTTATTAAATTAATGGAAAATATAAATATGGATAAAATATATATCGCTTACCAAATAATAGTATTAACACAAATAATAATAATAATAATAATAATAATAATAATCTTAGTTATAATAACAACAAATAATGCATCTCCTAAAAACCCTAAACGACTCTCAAACCGATTAAGATACAATAATGACATCTCATGAAACCTCAAATTGTTATAAATTATTTTCCTCATTTATTAATTATACTATCGTTAACAATTAGGGCATCTTTGTTGACGTATCTCGAAGGCTTGAACGTGTTCATCCTCGTTTTCTTTTATTATTATCTCATCCTCACTAAACCACTCACTAAAAGGTAAGTAATTCACACCCCCCTTTTTACCGTTTTATATTTTGAGGGCGTTATGCATTAAACCATTTTCACTACAATTCCACTATTTGCGTATTATGACATTGCTCAATTAGTTATACGTGCGAATGTGACTATGTGTTTAATTTATGCATTGGTGGTTGGTATCTCATCCTCATCCTCATTAGTATGATCATACGCCGTCGGAGTAGCTCGTTATCCATGAGATTCGAGTGAAAAGACAACTTTTATATTATTGTTATATTGTTGTTATGCTAGTTGTAGTATTTCATATTATCGCAAGGAATTGTCATTTTTATATTATATGTATTCAAAAACCATGATTACTTGCTCAACTTTATGTTGACAAACTATGTATTTTCCCACATGGCGCAGGTAGCTACATTGGATGAAGAATCAAGAGATTAAAGAGTAGTTGGACCTTAGGATGCATGATCAATCAAAGTCTATTTATTTCTTTATATTAAATTGTTATGTTTATTTTTATTAGACAATGTTTGTGCTTTTGCATACTTGAATAATATGAATTTAATAATTTAGATATTGACACGTGGATTTATTTTAGTGTCTTTTGAGCTATGATACAATTATGTCGCGCCCCGGCATATTCCGCCGTAGGTTGGGGTGTGACAGACCAGACCCTTACAATATCTGTGATGTTTAATGTAGAATAATTTATGGTATACCATAGGGTTTTATGAAAGAAAGTATGTAAGTACGTATGCATGTATATAAGATATATATGAACGGAGTAATAGAAAACTAAGGTATGAATACGTATCTTCGGACGCGTATGAGTAAGGGGTATGAATGTGTTGTATGTTAATTGATTAACTATAACTCACTCAGCGTAGCCGACTTTTAATATGCACGCAGGCAAATAGGTTGAGGCAGCTGGCTTAAGGAGAGACACAAGGCATGGACTGAAGATACTGACATCCATGATGAAGTGTTATAACTGTTTTAATTAATTATTTATGAAAAGACAATTTGTATGTTAAGACAAGAATGGATGTTTTGTAATGTGATGTTTGAAGTTTTTAGTCATTCCGCGAAGTTTTTAATATACTCTGATTTTAGAACTGTGTTTATGAGTAAATCCAACACTAAAGTAGGGTTACCGGGAACGGGGCCTTACAAAATAATATCTTTTTTTAAATAAAATAGGATATTAATTTTTAGTATATCCATATTTTATAGGATTATCATATCAAATATTTTATGAGATTAATTTTTAATATAATGAGATGTTATAACTCATTTAAGAGCTATCTGGGTTTAGTGAGACCTTTACCCGTGAATTCAGGTCAAATGCGTGAGAAACCTTCATTTACAAATAAAGCAATCTACTGGCTTGAGAGAATGGTTGTTTTACATTTTTCGTTTTTTAATATTTATTTTTTGGATTTAAATTTTCTTTATTGTAAGAAAGTTAATAATATACTTAGGGTTTGATGATTAAAGGGTTTCATAAAAAAATGATATGTTATAACTCGTTTAAAAGCTATCTGAATTTTGTGACCCATAACCCGCTTATGTTTTTTACTAGAAAATTGTTTATTAATTATAAATAGTATCTTTTTCTTTTTAAACTGGATATTAAATTTAAGTATATCCCTATTTTATAGGATTTTCATATCAAATAATTGGTAAGATTAATTTTTAATTTAATGAGATGTTATAACCCGTTTAAGAGCTATTTGATTTTGGTAAGACCCATACCCATGAATTTTGGTTAAATCAATGAGAGACCTTCATTTAAAAATCAAACAATCTGGTGGCTTCCATAGATGGGGGAGCGACCATATCAAGACACATAGGATTTTAGGGGTTTCGTTTATATATATAATAGATGACTTAAATAAAATCAAAATGGGGTTCCATGTCTTTTAAGTCTTGTTATGGTTAAACATACTTTTTAATTCCTAACTTTGAGAGATCAGGGGGTGTTTAGGATTCCTTATTTTACCTCTTTATGGCTTATTTAAGTCATAAGTTATAAGTTACAAAGTTGTAACTTATAACTTATACACTCACAAAACCTAACTTTTCAAAACACCTTATAACTTATAATCTATACGTTATAAGCTATAAGGAGGTAAAATAAGAATCCCATACACCCCCTTATTATGACACAATATTTACAAACTTTTTTTTTGTATTAATGCTACATCGTTAGAGTTGAGAACATTTTCGCCTGAGGCGTTCATAGTGAGGTGAAGCATATATGATGGAGAACGTGATGACTTAAGAGTGAGTAGCAGAAGATCATTTTGTAGTACGGATTATTACAAACTTTAAATGTGAGTGCAAGGAGCCACGAAGGAGAGATAAATGATGTGGTGGCAAACGTTTTTGGGTGTTTGTGACTTCATATCGTGGATGCTCTGGTATTTTTCAAACACATGTCTTATAGATTTTATTAAAACTAAGAACATGTCTGATGTGTAGATCTCGAATGTGCATAATATGATCACACGGTTAGAGAAGTAAGGATATTGAATGGGATGTGATCCTCATACACCACCCCCATATGCTTATATGGCTCGTATAGGCCTATACGGCCGTATAGGCTACGCATGACTGACAAAGGGGACAAAAAATAGCTTTTTTCAACCTATACGAGCCGTATAGGTGTTAAATGGCTCGTATTGCTAGCTGACACACCGTAAAACCTATACGGTCGTATAGGGCTATACGACCGTATACAAAACTTTTGCCAACTGTTTGGGGTGCACTTTTATTTTTATGCATATGGACCAGATGTTTATAAGTATGTTTTGGCCAAATGTTTTCTTGTTTGCTTAATCATTGATTGATTTTTGTGTATAGACTATTATAAAATGTAGCATAATATAATCTTAAACGAATGTTCTCAGGTACGACTACAAATTATTTAGCCAAATATGTTATGTAAATGTTAATATACAATTTATTCTATTCTAAAATATCATATTTAGCTAAGTATGTTATGTACTTAATACATTAAAATGTAAGATGTTAACATATTAATATTTAAATTGTGTCCAAAAAATTGTCTATACGCCCGTATAGGTCTATACGGCCATATTAAAATAAAATTGTGTCCAAAAAATTGTCTATACACCTGTATAGCCGTATAGGGCTATACGAGGCACTACAAACAATGACCGACAAGCTCCGACATAAACTGACATGATTCAGGTGTTATATGACCGTATAGCCCTATACGAGCCGTATAAAAAAAATGGTGCGTGAATATCCCAAATAATATGAGAAGATCCTGAGCCTATTGAATTTTGTGGCACAAAAGAGTTCCCCATGTTGAAATTTAAAAATTGAATGTGTGTTTTACAAAATAAACAAAAGTTGAAATAACACATTTAAAATTTAAATATAGAATTAAATGGGTACTTAAAAATAGAAATACATAACATATTATTGTCAAACTCTCACTTTTCTCTTTCTCACTTCAGTAAATTACAGGAAACGTCAAAAATTATTTTTACGGCTACTAATAAACACACGTTTATGAAAAATATAAAAATATCATATAAAAAAATATTAAAGTTGAAGTACATATGGTTAAATTTATAGGGGATTGTTCACGCGAGAAGTCATCTTAGTACGAGAAATGCGAAAAATCAATATGAACCACAAATATATTTGAAATCTTAAATGTTTGACTTGACAGCAAAGCCTATTGCAAAAATGACCACCACAAGGGTCATACCTGCGAAAAATCCACCACATGAGTCAAAACTGCAATTATTTAATGAATGGTACTAGTGGCGAAGCCACATGCTAGCTACTGGGTTCGGCTGAACCCTGTCTTTTTTGGTTTTATATATAACCTACAGGTACGAATTAACGAGCTGACACATTCTTTTTTTGGCGAGCGAATTCAATATCATTTAAATAAAATATATTCGAACTCACTTATTATGAAATTTTTAGTTAAAAAAAAAATTTAGCAATGCATATTTTTTTATACAAAATATAAAAAGCTTTAAAATATTATTAATGGGCGACGGTTATATGAATGATACTTGAATTTGTTGAATGTTAACGATGTATTTTTGTTATAATAGTGATTTATTCTTTTTTTTTTTTACCGAATGACTGACTCGACCGACCTATCTAGGCCCAAAAACTTTGATACCGGAAAGATCGAGCATCAAAAAATTCCGAACCCATAGAAATAAATATTTCTGGCTCCACCACTAAATGATACTCAGCTGTTGTGGTCGATAATGAGTTAACAGACCGTGCATTAAAATTCGCATAAACTGTATTTTGGGCTACTCATTTTGTTATCTAGCAGCCCAGATAAAATATTATTAGATGAAATAAATTTTAGGCTTACCGGAACCATATTCAATTTGACTATGAAATCAAATTAGGACTGTTCACGAGCCGATCGAACTGAGCGAATGCTTATTCGTTGCTTGACTCGTTTACAACCAAACCGAACCGAGCAAAAATCGAAACGAGTCAAAATCAAATCGAGCATTTTTCGATCGAACATTGTGCGATATCAAGCATTATTTATTTATTTTTCACTCTAAAAATTTCAATAAGAAACAAGTTTGAATGTTGTGAATAATATATTTTGTAAACAAATTAATAGTTTTAGACAAACGTGTAATAGGTTGTAAATTTTTAGAAGAAATAAGTTTAAAGTGAGATAATGAGCATGTAAACAAACTTATAATATTCTGAAAACTTGAATGAAACTATAAAATTCACAGAATAGGAAAAGTTTAAAACGGTTTAAAATATTGTGTACGTATATTTTATGTGTGTAGTCTATATATTTATATATTTGTTCATATATAAGTATATATAAAATAAATTAAAATATTCGAGCCGAACCGAACCGAACAGACCTTTGCTGGTTGCTTGGCTCGTTTACAAACCGAACGAGCAGAGTGGCTCGTTTATAGTTGAGCGAAAAAATGAGTGAGCATTTTCCGAGCAATTTTTGAACGAGCGTCGAGTGGTTTGGATAGCCCTAAATCAAACAAATATATCAAATTATCATATATACACGAGCCCACATAGACTGTTTAGACTGGACATGACCTCTGACTCTTAATGGCATGGGCCATAAACCAGTTACAATATACTGGGCTAGGCCGTAGGAGTTTGTTGGGCTCGAATTTTAATTAATTGAAACTAAATTAAAATTCAAAAACCAATTTGTATTTTATTGGGTATATTCGAAAATTTTAAATTATGAGAAAAAAGTATAAAAATATAATTGTTTTTATGAAAGAATAATGAAACATATGTATAATTCAAAATTCATATTCGGCCGAGCTGATTAAAATTTTCATAAATTTGAATTTTATTTAAATCGAATTCAAATTAGGTTACAACGCTAATTCAATTCAAAAGATGGCTCAAATTTAAGTTTCTTCACCCTAATTCAAAACACTCGGACCAACTAACTTTTGTCTTTAGATGGATGTGAAAGAAATATACATGTGAAATTACTAATGTTTAAAAGTTGTTGTAGCATGGATGTGGATCTTATAAGGGTCTTTTGTGGACTACGAGTAGTGTTTAAAAGTTGTTGCGCGCACACTAGTAGTAATAATAATAATAATAATAAGACGTGCATTGACAAATCAACACGTGCTCATATCGTTTACATTTAATCTGTTCGATATCCTCGCGTCTAAGACTCAAGACTGTGAAATTACTTAAGTCCAACAAATTATGCATGGTATTATACCCCCAAAGATCTATGGATGTAATTTTCAAAAGACCTTTTGTTGCTATCAAAAAAGACTAGCGGTGGAATTTCTCTCTTGTTTGTTTCTTAGACTTTGCGTTGTGGTGCCGCCCCCGGAGCCGCGAGTGGCCGATGCTAGTCACGTCGGTGGCGAACACCACAACGGGCTCCTGCAAGCGGCGGCGTGATGGGGCTTCTGCGAGCCTGGTCGCGGCTGGTGAAGGAAGAAGAAGAAAGGTGATTGATGGCGGTGGTCATCACTTGAAAATGAGGGTGGTTGGTGATCATCACTTGAAAATGAGCATGATTTGGGAAGTTGAAGAAGCTTAACGGGTTTAACACGGTAGGGTTTAAAGAGAAGGAGGGTGAAGAACAGAGGGAAGCTTAACATGGTGGTCATCTCCTGCTGCCATCGACAGAGCCGGCTAAACGAATGTGAAGGCCTAAGTCGAAACAAGATTTTGAGGCCTTTTCATGATAATTGTTAAGGATGAGCAAAAATGGGCATGGTACCAATTGATACCGTCGGCAATATGAATGAATATCAACCAAACAAACGACATGATTTTATAAAATCAAGTTGTCGTCGCATCTAAACTAAAATCCACATAAAACAAATGTGACCTTAAAATATACATGAGTAAAGAAAGAGCAGGTGCTACTGAAACAACAAAGCACAGTTATTCACTGTCGGTGACCGAATGAATCATCTCTCATCACCGGTCCGGCAGAAATCAGTAACCACCCATCACGCGTAACATCACATTCTTTCTTTCTTTACTGCCACGTGGATCCCCAACAATACCACCGGTCCCACCAACTCTCTTTATTCTCTACCAAAACCCTCTTTCTCCTTTTCTTTTCTCTCACACTCCAATCCACCGGCCATGAATGCTAACGCCGTCTAACTCCGTTACAACCTCGCCGCCAGATTGCACTACCCGCCGTCAAGATCTGCTTACTGGGTTGTTCTAATTAGGTAACCTAACCACTGCCTTTCTGATATTTTCAGATTAGGTTCATTGTTTGGTTAATTCAGCTGATATTTTAGGGCTTTTGATGGCAATGCAGCTCTTCTTTCTCAATTGATTGCTGACCAAAGACGGTGGATCCGATTCTTGACTGGTTTGCGCTAATTTTGACCCCATGTCTGGACCGCTAGATCGATTCGCGAGGCCTTGTAAGTCTTTGCTTTTTTAAATTAGGGTTAGGGTTTTTGTTTGGTTGGGTTATTGGACCGTGAATTGTGTGTGATTTGATCGGAATTGGTAAAATTGGGGGTTTTTTGAATTAGGGTTAGGGATTGGTTTCTTGGCGTTAGTCTTTTTGATTTGAAATTTGAGTTGAAATTTCAAGATTCAAGATTTGGTCAATGTGTATATTTTTGGAAGGTTGTGAATTTGTGATGTTCAACTTTTGCTGCTTTTTTTTTTGTTTTTATTCAGATGAAAGTTAAAAGAATTCTTAATTCAATTTTTCACATCGTATCTTATGCTAGTCGTTTACATAATAGATCTTACCCGGATCAGACCCGGTTATTTACAATAGGTTTTGGGTACTAAGAATACCATTAATCGTATCTGGGTCAGGTCTCGCAGGTCTGACAAATTTCTCTTTACATAAATTGGGTAAGACCCGCGAGACCTGAACCAATCAGACCTGGCTATTTACGATAGGGTCCCAGGGTATGAGAATACCACTAAATGGGTCCGGGTCGGGTCTCACGGTTCTGACCTGCTTGCACACTTCTGTTACATTCTTACATGTTTGCTATTTCACAGGCTTTGAGGGATCATCAGGCAATGATGAAAAATCAGACAGAAGAGAACGAAGGTCGGATTTTGAGAATTCAGAGGACGAAAGGAGGACGAGAATCAGTTCTTTTAAAAAGAAAGCACTTAATGCGTCTACCAAGTTCAAACATTCTCTCAAGAAAAAAAGCAGCAGGAGAAAGAGTGATGGCCGTGTCAGCTCAGTGTCTATAGAGGATATTCGTGATGCAGAAGAATTAAGGGCTGTTGATGCTTTCAGACAAGCCCTGGTTCTTGATGAATTGCTACCAGAAAAACTTGATGATTATCATATGATGTTGAGGTATATGTTTTCTCCCATCTTTTCTGTTTTATCTTTAATGTTTCGTGAATGGCTTAAGATTGATGATGCATGTGCTTATAGGTTTCTGAAAGCAAGAAAATTTGATATTGAGAAAGCAAAGCATATGTGGGCTGATATGATCCAATGGAGAAAGGAATTTGGTGCTGATACAGTCATTGAGGTAGTTAGTTATAACTTATAAGCATAATTTGGTGGTGTCATCGATGTTTTGCATCAACTATCTAATTTGATATTAATGCTATCAGGACTTTGAGTTTAAAGAGTTGGATGATGTATTGAAGTATTACCCGCATGGTAATCATGGAGTAGACAAAGTGGGAAGACCGGTCTATATTGAAAGACTCGGGAAAGTTGATCCTAACAAACTCATGCAAGTGACAAGCATGGATCGTTACATAAAGTATCATGTGCGTGAGTTTGAAAAAAGCTTTGCTTATAAGTTTCCTGCTTGTTCAATCGCTGCAAAAAGACACATAGACTCAAGCACAACAATTTTGGATGTTCAAGGCGTGGTATGTTTTTCGTTATGCAAATATGAATGTTATTGTACGGTGTGGATTATCATTAATCTATGGTTTTTATTTTTCAGGGATTAAAGAACTTCACTAAAAGCGCTCGGGAGCTAGTAATGCGGCTCCAGAAAGTTGATGGTGACAACTACCCTGAAGTAAGATTAATTTCTTAATCAAACAGTTACATTGTGCTTTATATCATATATATTATTACAGCTCTTAACTAACTTGGTGCCACTAAAAACTCTGCAGACGCTTAATCAAATGTTTATCATTAATGCGGGCCCTGGTTTTCGATTGCTTTGGAATACCGTAAAGTCATTTCTGGATCCCAAAACAACTTCAAAGATCCATGTATGTTCAAAAGCATTGCATTTATACTGTATAAGTTTGCTGGTAAATATCTTTCTGTTTATTATTGTTCTGTTTACAGGTTCTTGGAAACAAGTACCAGAATAAACTGCTTGAGATCATCGATGCAAGGTAGCTCATAGTATATATATTTGCTAATTACCATATAAAATTATTTTTTTAAGAATCCCTTTCAATGAATATGTTTACTACAAAAACCGTGCAGTGAATTACCAGACTTTCTGGGTGGCACATGTACCTGTGCAGATCAAGGGGGTTGTCTTCTGTCTGATAAAGGACCATGGAAGAATCCTGAAATCTTGAAGGTTCTTATTTTTTTGATATATTATGTTCTTAATCATTAAGGTTTTATCTAATTGGGTTGTTTTTTGTTTCAGCTGGCTCTTAATAGTGAAGCCAGGCGTGCTAGACAGGTGGTAAAAGTTTTGAACAGTGAGGGAAAAATTGTTGCTTATGCTAAGCCTCAGTTACCCATGGTTAGACATTCTGAACTGTTGCTGTTTGCTTGGAGCTACACTAATTTTCTCCAGAAACTTTTGAACGATTGCTTTTATTCCTGTTGAGCAGCTAAGAAGCAGCGATACATCAACCGCTGAATCGGGATCAGAAGCTGAAGATATTGCATCCCCGAAAGCGATATTGAATTACTCCCATCTTAGGTTGACTCCTGTTCGTGAAGAAGTGAGTTTTCTATCTACTACATTATGTGATTATTCTTTCTTTTTGGTATATTATAGTTCTGACAAATGACAATTAGTAATGTCTTTTCTTTTCGTTTTGGTATTATGTAGGCTAAGGTGGTTGGAGCTACAAGCTATGCTGGTCAATTTTCTGGATATGATGAGTATGTTCCCATGGTTGACAAGGCTGTTGATTCTGTATTGAAGAAGCAAGCATCAATGCCAAAGCCGCCATCGGTACCAAAAGGTTAGTTTCGTCATTTTTTTGTTTCTAGATTTATGTTTTACAATCTTATTGCTACAAGATAATAAATTACCGAGTTGTTGATCCAGGGACGCCTCTTGAATCTGTTGCTGAGGTGGCACCAGAAAGACTCAATGCACGAATCATGGTGTTCATTATGGCTTTCTTAATGACCCTTGTCACGCTCTTTCGTTCGACCATGACCCGCGTGACTAAAAAACTTAATGACGGGCATGTATCGGCTGAGGATGTCCGGGAAGAATCTGGTGCTGTGTCCACACCTCCTCCCGTTGTGGAGACAGAAGTTGTTTCTTCTGTTTTGAAAAGACTTGGTGAACTTGAAAATAAAGTTGATACACTTAAAGCTAAACCATCTGAGATGCCTTATGAGAAAGAGGAATTGCTAAATGCTGCTGTGTGTCGGGTTGATGCCTTGGAAGCCGAACTCATTGCTACCAAAAAGGTACAAGAATGCCAGCCTCCTTTCTAACGTGGCACCCTTGTTGGCAAATTAGTTGAGTGGCATGGTTTTTTTTTTTTTTTTTGGTGCAGGCACTTCAGGAGGCGCTGATGAGGCAGGAAGAATTGCTTGCTTACATAGACAGTCAAGAGGAAAAAAAGATGAGGGTAAAGTTGAATCTTTTGAATATGTTTATGAAATAAGTGATTAGATATAACTATATATAATTCTAATGGTTATTTGTTTTATGTAAATTGCAGAAGAAGAAATTTTGCTGGTGAAGTGCATTGACAGAAGGCCAGCTCTGTTTGTTTCTTTTTCTAATAGTGTGTGTTGTGCTGTATGATTTAACAATTGTGTGTGAGATTATACTTCATCAATCCTTGAGATTTGTTTGTTTGCTTTATGAGTTGTGTTTGGTTTTGAATATGGTTTTAATTAACCCTTATACATTTAATTAATGATTTCTTAGTGGTGTGTTCTTTATCTCATCCTATACCCTTTTTCCACGTGTCATCTTGGTATTGGATATACAAATCAAATAAGTGGGAGAGAAACAATCAGCCTTGAAAGCAAATTACTGTACAATCTGGCTGCCATCAGTCAATGTAAGGTTCTTATTGACAAAGCAAAAATGTTACAGCTGAAGAGAAGAGAAGAGAAGAGAAGAGAGCAGAGCATGTGGTGTAGCCTTATAAAATGAACATTGCTGGCTGCCACCAGTCTCACCTTTTCCTTGTTTCTACATTACCTTAACAACTAACAACCAACATTGTCTGTCTTGCTAATTCAGAAACCAAATATGCTTTTCTTTTTCTTCTTCTTTTCAAGGTAAGCTGCAAACTCTTGTTGTTGATTAATTGTGTCCCCAAGAGACTGCATCACATCAATTTATTAATTAATACAAATGGCGCATTTTAATCCGTATTATATGATATGATTTCAAGCTAAGAAAAATACCTTCTTGGTAGCAGCAAGCTCAATCTCCAAAGACTTGATGTGATTCAAAGCGTTATTAAGCATTTCCTCTTTCTCGGGAGGCATTTCAATTGGTCTGTCGGTGAGGATTATTACTTTCTCCTCCAAATCCCCCAACCGCTTCATCATTGACAGATACTCGGCTGTAGAGATGCCAGACGACTGCAACTGGTACGGGTGGTCGGGCCTCTGTCTCGGCTCTTCATAAACGGGACCATGGTAGTGGTTATTTTCTATCTTTCTAGGCATGGTTTTTGTCATGCGCACCATCGTCATAACTCCCATCATAAAAGTCATCATACCCGTAAAGATGTGGTTTCCTAGCCCATCGTTTGCTGCCTTGTAAGCGTCTGTGACACTGTAATAATCTGTATCAACGAAAACAAGGTTTACAAATAACTAACACGTTAAATATGAAAAAAGTATAAAATATTATATACATTTGGATGATGGTGGTACCTTGTGGCCCGGGAACCTGCTGCATTTGTCTACCATAACTTGTATCAGCAGGTCTTTCAACCACCTGCGTGTGGAACCTGGGTTCGTTTGTGGTTGGGGTGCTTTTGCTTGCACGCGTTTCCTTTTTATAGTACAAAATGGTCAGAAGGCGCAAGGCACACATGTAGTATTGTGTTTTTTGAATGTCTGATTTTTTTTCGGTTAGGAAGATTATATAAGTAAGATAACTTACTTCTTCTTGAACAGGAGCGAGTTGTGGTTGCTTGATGTTCTCCTTTTGCATTCCAGAAGATTCCGCATCCGCCTTGAAAGAACTACTCGTGTTAGCATTATACTATATTGATTTACTTGGAAACGCTTTAATACTAAAACAGATTTATACTATCATGCCTATATTCTCATGTTTCTTAGATAAAATACCTTGTTAGAAGACTGATCCTCAGAAATGGTTCTCTCATCCGCCATATCAGATCTTGACGAACATTTGTGTTCACCGTTACGAACCATCTAACATATAAATATGACTTTCAGAACAGTTTATATTAATTTCTTAAATAATTATATAAATTTGTATCTAATTTGTTTTAATAAGTTTTAGAGTTTGACAACATATGAATGACACTTTTGAAACATTTTTGTTTGACCCGTTAGAGAGAAAGTCAAACCTTCATGATATCTGGATCTTGCCAGGGGCCCTTATCAGAACGCATGCAACCGCCTTTATCGGCACATGTGCAGGTACCACCCAAGAATTCCGGGAGTTCACTGCCACGGTAAAAAAGTTACGAGTATACATAAAATTGAAGATGATATTAGAAAAAGGGTTTTGAGGTATTTTTGGTATAAGTACCTGGCTTCAATGATTTCCAGGAGTTTGCTTTGGAATTTGTTGCTCAAAACCTAGTCAATAAGATTACACTAATAAATAAAACTAAACTAAAAACTATTTATATGTTAAAAAGATGCTGTGAACTTACATTAATCTTAGATGTAGTTTTCGGGTCAAGAAAGGTTTTAACAGTGTTCCACAAAAGCCTAAAGCCAGAGCCTGCATTAATGATGTACATGCGGCATAGAGTCTACAAACAGCATGCCAAAAAAAAAAAGAAAAGAAAAGATAAATAAATAACTACTTTTAAAATATATATATATAACAGTAATTGAAATGACTGAATATAATACCTCAGGATAGTTGTTACCATCAATGTTCTGGAGAGATTGGATAAGTTCCCTAGCAGATTTGTTCATGCTTTTCAACCCCTAATTCAAAACCATGTAAATAGTTTGACCAAAAGTTAAAAATGTGGTTTAAGCGGTACTATAACGCGTAAAGATTAACTAACTTACCACACCCTGAACATCAAGAATCGTGGTACTTTGATCTACATGCGTTTTAGCAGCAATCGAGCATGCTGGAAACTTATCAATAAACGTTCTTTCAAACTCCATCACGTGGTACTTGATATAACGTTCGAGAGTCGTGGCTTGCATGAGCTTGGTAGCATCAACCAAACCAAGTCTCTCAATATAAACAGGTCTTCCGTCTTTATCAACTCCATGGTGCCCTTGAGGATAATATTGAAGCACATCCTCTTTTTCCTTAAAATCAAAATCCTAGACACAAAAACAATATTAAATATGCAGTTAGTTCAATCCATTTAATTAGATGCTCAAAAATACCTCCATGATGGTGTCTGTTCCATACTCTTTCCTCCAATTGATCATATTAGTCCACATCAACTTGGCTTTCTCAATATCATAATTCCTGGCCTTCAAAAACCTATAGTGATAGTTCATTAGTATCGAAAGCAATTATAAAAGAAAAAAAAAGGAAAATCATGAAAATAAAAGTAGACATATCCAAAACCAACCAACCAGACGAGGTTAAATAAGCACGATCGGCTAAGAAGACTAAAATTTACCTGACACAAAAATCTTTGAAAAATATAATGGGACCACAAAATAAACTAGTAATAGCATAACACATGTAAAGCGTTAAAGCGTTGGCTTATTTGTGGACCTCGTACTTTTCAAAGATTTTGTCTCAACTACATTTTCAGACTTCTTATATCTGGTTGCGCTTATTTGGCTTTATCTGATTGGTTGGTTTTGTGTCAATGCGTATTTTTGTAAAATGTTGGATCAAAGTGCCTATTTTAGTAATTATCCGCAAAGGGTAATCACCTTAATAGCATGTGGTAATCATCATGTTGAGCTGGTAGTAGGTCTTCCGGGATCAAAGCCTGTCGGAAAGCTTCAACTGCCTTTAAATCCTCTGCATCATGTTCATCCTCAACAACAGACATCACTCTACTACTGCTCTTCTTGCCGAAAGAGTTCCTAAATTTGTTTGACGCATTGATCGCCTTCTGTTTAAGAGAATTATGCCTAGCCTTCTTTTCCTCCTCTGAGTTCTCCAACTCTATTTTTTCGGAACCTACATAAAAACTTTAATCATAATTCATACACCCTTTTCCCACGCTTTAACCAAATAAATCATATATTGAACAAATTGAAGGATATCAGAAAAATGGATATATACTTACCAGGGCGTTCAGGTCTGGACTCGCTCATGATTGAAATTAACAATGCTTGTTAATTAGCCGTGCCGAATCTTAACGCCCTTCCAAACGCCTGTAAATTTGAGCAAAAACACAATGACCAAATAAATTCAAAATACATATTCAGAACATGAACATAAAGTATCTATCGTGCATTCAACGTAGCTGCAATTATTTTTCATGTATAAAGTAAACATTAATCCATTAATAACGGAAACATCACATGCAAAACACCATGTACGAATTTCGGGAACATATTAATAAACGTTCACATTTCATGAAATAGCTAAATTACACATGCACATGGCACAATCCCAAACCTTCCTCGTTGCGAATACCGTAAATTTATTCGAGGGAATTGAAGGAGAATAATATATCATGTATACCGAGCAACGACGACAAAAAAACAATGGCAGGATGAAACGGAGGGAAGAAGGGAAGAATGTTATTCTATAATGTTGTCGTCATCTCATCTCGTCCCCCAGAAGACTATATTTTTGGAAACCATGAATGGGATGGAATGGAATGGAGTCTAGAGAGAGATTTGAAAAATGGCAGGCAGCCACTATGTTTCATGTTATAAAGGTGTCGGGCCGTCCATGAATATCATGGTTAACCTTCAGAAAATGGCGCTACAATTATTATTATTGAAAGATGAAAATAATTATATATATACACACACACCCATACAATGCCTACCTTAGCGGCGGAATAATTTTTTTTAATGTCATAATTGTTTTATGTAGGCTTGCGCAACGGACCGGTACGGTTATAACCAAACCGTAATTGGAACCGACAAATAACTAAAAAGTAAAACCCGAACCAGGTCATATTATAGTAAACCGGTTCAAATCCAAAACTGTTAAAATCGGTTTTGTGCCAAAATCCAGAATCAGTATGTTATCTTGAGTTTGCTTCAAATGGGCCTTGAGTTTTAATCAAATGGGTTGCGGAAATCATTATTAAATCCAAACTTTGCTAATTGCAGCAATCAAAAATTAAAATCAGATTGAACCAACACAAAGTAGCAGCATTCAAACTTTAAAGTTCAAACTATGTAAAAAGAAATCAAAATAGTGGCAATCGATACAACTAAACATTAACTGAAGACTTGCGTACGGTTTGAGATTGCAAAAACTGAGGACTTGCGATTGAACAGTTGCAACAGAAGATTAGATCAGGGTTTTAATTAGGTGGTCATCGATGTTTGTTAACAAATCGTCTTTCTCTTTGTTTTAGCTCGTGAATATGAAAAAACCCATTAAAAAAATAAAGATTAAGATTTTGAATTTAAATAGTCCGGTTCTTCAATTCCACGTCTTGAGCCCTCGGTTTTACCAGGAACCGAACAACGAACCGTTTAATGCAAAACTAAGAGCCGGAAACCTTATGATCAAGAAATTCGGTTGTTCAATTTAAATAGTCCGGTTCCGAACTAATTCTTGCTCACCCCTAGTTTTATGATCAAGAAATTCGGTTGTTCAATTTTATGTTTGTGCCTAAAAAATGGCCAAACTTTAGACTTTAAACTTTTGGTATAGGTTTTTTTTAAATCATTTATCGATGAATTTGAGATAAAATTTTTGCTGGAGATTTAGTAAAAATGTGTTTTTGCAAATGGAAGATGAATGAAAAATTGAGTGGTTGGAATAACAATGTTATGATATGTCACTAATCATGTCATGACATTAAACAACTTGTTTTCAATAAATTTAATGTTCATGTGACCTTTAAGGACGTCGCATGAGATTCAAAAATCCATTTTCAATACTATACATTATGTCACATTGATCGATGTTAAAGGGCCGGTCAAAAATAAAATTAAACCAGTGTTCCTATTCACCTTAACTACTTAGCGCAAGTAGAATGTCGAACCACGAAGAGTCCGTGGTCAGTGGTCAGTGTAACAAATTGTAAAGATTATGAAGATTATTATTTAATGAAGTAATAGGAGTGCTGATCAGACCAGCAATAGCTTTAGATTGAAAATAAATGATCACTTTAAGAACATGTAAACAGTTATTGGAAACAAATTACACCTGGGTTTAGAAATATATAAGACTAGATTAGCCTACACAAATGATTTGATTTCAGTTAAACGCACATGACAATTCAGATTTACCAACATACATTCATAATAATAGGTGTCAACAATCGTCTATTGCTTGTAACTGGTGCAAGTAAACTTTCACAAACACGAATAAAAGACAATTGTACACTTCATAAACAATAAACAGTTAACAAATCTAGCATAAATCAGTCTTAAGAGCAGTTCTCATTTCGGTGTACGTGCAAGTAGTAGAAGTTCTGACGATTTGTTTCCTTCAAATACCCTACTAGACAGTGGCGTGCCATTATCTATCATTTCCGATCGAGACAGTAGATCCACGTCTCATTTCTAGAATAATTTTCAACATAGAGCAAAAGAACAATCCAAACCCTAGAAGATATGCTCCGAGCTTGTGTGATTGATCTACCAGTAAGTTGGGACGATCATCTCCCTCTGATGGAATTTTCATACAACAATAGCTATCACACAAGTATTCAAGTAGCGTCGTTTGAAGCTTTATACGGACGTAAATTTAGAAAGCCGGTATGTTGGTCTGAAACAGGAGATAATCAAATTTCTGGACCCGAGGTAGTCTAAGAAACAACAGAAAAGGTACAGATTTGTGAACGACTTAAAGAAGCAAGGGATCATCAAAAGAGTTACGAATATATCCGTCGTAAGCCGTTAGAATTGCAAGTAGGCGACGAAGTTCTGTTGAATGTATCACCATGGAAGGGTGTTGTACGATTCAGCAAGAAAGGAAAGTTAAGTCCTCGTTTTGTTGGATCATTTGAAATTTTAGAGCGGGCGGTACTATAGCCTATTGCTCACAATTTCCAGAAGAGATGAAAGGAATACATGATGTATTTCATGATTCTAACTTACGTAAATGTCTGGCAGACGAAACTTTATCTATGCCCTTAAGAGATGTCGAAATTAACGAAAATCTAAAGTTTGTAGAGCAACCTCTACAGATTGAAGATTTTAAAGTTAAGAAACTTAAAAGGCAGTGATGTAACACAAAGTGTACGTCTTTTAGTATCAAATTATCCTCGTATTTACTTAAAACTCCATGCAAATTCATTGTATTTTGTACTTATTTGAGTTATTTGTGAATTTGCAGGTCCGGACGCCCGCCCGACAAGGAAATGACGAAAATATGGCGTTTTTAGGACAGAATCAAGAATCTACCAGATGTGCATGATGATGAGTAAGTGCATGTCCACACCGTGCCAGGATGACCCTGCACTAGCAGTGCCAAGACAAAAATGACACAGTACGACCGTGCACTTATGTGCCAATCCAATTCTGCTCTTCTAAGTCTTCATTCCAAACTCATAAATCACCCGAAAAGCATCCTTTGCATTCAATGACCTAAAACACATAAACACGCTTGAAGTACCAATGTTCACACTATATTTAAACTAAAACTAAACAATTAATTTAATATAATATACACAACCTATACCCGACCATCAACATAATAGATGATTGTTGATGCCTATGATTAGGAATGCATGTTAGTAAATCTAGAATGTCAATTGTGATTAATCAAACCCGTTATATAAAAGTCGAGTCTATCATCTAATATGTTTGAACCTATGGTGTGATTATATTTTAGTTAATAGTTATCGTTCATTTAAGTATTAAATTGTTTTATTAACCAATCTGCAAGTGTGATCATCACTCTGAACTAGAACTTCATAATTATTTTTTTGATATATTTGTAAATAGTTTCAATAAACGAACATACATATAATGTTGACCA
The DNA here is from genome assembly GCF_021521415.1 of Bidens hawaiensis. Classification (NCBI taxonomy): domain Eukaryota; kingdom Viridiplantae; phylum Streptophyta; class Magnoliopsida; order Asterales; family Asteraceae; genus Bidens; species Bidens hawaiensis. The sequence continues at coordinate 88,117 of NW_027506060.1, forward strand.
CACGTTCCTCTGGATTCGATACCTGGCTTACCCTATCTATAGGTAAACTTAAGTTATTGCATGATTGGTACGACACAGTCATCACCCTTCCTTGAAAGCACGAATGTAACACCCCGACTAAAGCGGAAACGCCCGAGTGTGACGTACAGATTGTTCAAACACACGTGACACTATTTGGTGGCAAAAATAACATTAATTCATTTAAAACATCATGTAACACAAGTTCCAAAGTAAACAATACAATTTCAAACCAAAACATAATCATAACAATAGTTCTTTTATTGAAATACCCTAAGTAATCTAAGTGTCTTCAATACTTCAACCTCTAATCACGGTACCTGTAACATATGTATAAAATATGGTCAGCTATAAATATAGCTGGTGAGATTTTCATAGTTTGATATATATAATATAAAAACCGTACAACTCATGGACAAGTGATAAACGAGCAAGTAAGTCCTTTCCAGTTGGTAACAACCAACGTACTTGGATAATTGCGCAAGTAAGGTCCTTTCCAATTGGTATCAACCAACGTACTTGGATAATGAGGCCCTTTTCCACTCGATACAAATGGACCGGAGTGCAAAGGGGGGCGTATTATCATACTTAATGAGGCTTCCCAACGTGCAAGTAATATTCGTGCAAGTAATACAAGTAACACACAAGTCCATATACGAATTGTAGTTTGTAATAGAAGAAAGCAATACTTGAATTCTTAATATGGATACATATGCTACCCCAAAACATTAAAAAGGGGTGGTGAAAAACTCACCTTAGTAATTGAAGTAAAAAGTAATAAGAATAACTCAAAGGCGTCAAAGGAAACCAAAACAGTCAATCCGTACGAACTATAAATAAGAATAAACACGACTTTTAACGACTATTCTATCGAGATTTTAAGGTTGTTTAATTGTATAAATAGTTTTAGAAGATAGATATTATTTTATTACAAGTTTTATAGCCCTTAGATTATTATATTATTATTTATGTTTTAACGGCAATTCGACTTTTAGTACGATTTAAGCACTTTAATGGCGAGAAAACAAAGTTTACATGTTTGAAAAGCTTGAACTATTGATTATAAGTGATAACTATATTTATTGCGTTGACTAAACAATTTATAGAAATTTAAAGTTTGCATTATGTATATTAAACGATTTTTAATAACGGCTTATGAAAACGAAAAACTAGGCTTTTAAGTGTAGAATGGTGAGGTATATTTTATAGTTAATTTACATAATTTTTATTTAATTTAAAAAGGTTTTTAAAATTTTATTTTGATTTTTAATTGATTAAAAGGTTAATTAATATTAATAAATTGCATTTAATTAATAAAAAAAATGTGGCCAACCCGGGTTTCGAACCGGGGTCTTGGAGTTATAAACCTCGTGTTCAACCAACTGCTCTAGACAGCATATTCGTTTATGGTTTGGTTTTAAATATATATATATATATATATAATATTTGTTTCTAATGATTTTTAATAATAACAATAATATAAGCAATTACAAAAAAGAAGGGAAAAGACGCTTGACCCGGGTTTCGAACCCGGGTCTGGTGTTTACAACATCACAGCCTTAACCAGTTGGACTAGGTAGATATTCGTTTTAAGTATGAAAACAATTATATATATATAAAACCTCTGGTTCATCTTCCTCACCATAAAAACCCTAATTTTAATTCACAGTTTTTGTTCAATGGTTGAAGAAATTAGATTTGGGTTTTCTTTTATTGGATCAAAACTACTCAAATGCATAAATTAATTACCCGTTAATGTTTTGTTTCCCCGGGGAAGATGAACTCGCCGGAAAAGTTAACAAGAACTCCCAATTACAGAAACTCGGTGTATTAGAGGGGGATTAAGAGAAGTGAAAGAGTTGTAATGAAGCTTGGGCATCTATTTATACTAGGTGGAGGAGCGTATACGAGTTTAATACATTGATTTGATTATCCGAAAATTCCGGCGAGTATTACGGGTATTAATCACAATTATAGGTTGTTACAACGTAATTAATATGCTAGATAACGAAGCTAATTTACGATAAAACGTGTTAAAACTAAATTTCCGGGTCAATGTTCCTGGATTTAGGGGTGTGTGGGGATGGCCGGCGACGGAAATCCGGCGGCCGGATAACCGCCGGAAAAATGGGAGATGGGGGGGGGGGGTAGGGTTTTGATAATATAATAATATAATTTTGAATATTTTACAAAACAGCCCCTGAGCTTCTAGTTTCTTTTAAACTTTGATTTACAAGTTTAAAGATTATAAACTTTACACTTTTAACACATAACTTTGTAATTAATTTATATAATTTTCGATTTTTGGGATGTTTACGCGTTTAACTAGGTTATCGATAGGACTCAGGATTTCGCAAATAGTTGAACAACAGCGAATAATGAACATTAAATGTCGGGAATCACTTTTATTAATGATAAATAATACATCGAAATGATCAACGGATTGGGTTAACAAATACGAATCGAAAATTGACGAATGTCACAACGAAAAGGTACATGGCAATTCCTCCCACCTCTTCTCACCTTTTACATCCCTTTTAAGTTTGGAATTTCCATCTTCGTCCAGTTTAGGCCCCCAAGATTTTTGACACAACCAAAAGTCGACCGCACCTTCACTTCCATATCCTATAATGGTAATGACACGATCGATTTACTCACTTTCACTTTCACATATCCCCTACAATATTAAGAAGTTACTATTATTCACCGATGTAACATCTCGAAAACTTTCGTACCGATTTTGCCAACTTTAGAAATTGAGGGACCAATTGATCATTCTTCCAAACTTATAGTCTAGGGTCTAATATGTAATTTTTCAAATTTCAGATGAGTCAGATCGTCTCATTATTAGACGGTCCGTATCAAAGCTGTCTCACCCCGACTTAGGGCCTGGGTGAGACACCTGTTAGTTGGTACATGTTTTAAAAATATATCAGAGTTGCGGGTTTGTTTTAGCGGAAGTCTTTAAAAGTTAATATTCATTTATAAAATAATGGGTTCAAGTACCCATAAATCAAGTTTGACAAAATATGTGTGGAAGCCTTATTATTCTAATGAAAACTCGGGATTTGAATACCCGTTTGATGATTTAAGTACCTGTCTTTTGAAAATATGATTCTTTATAATACTTTAATAAAATATCCGAGCCATCAGATCACCTCTAATGACTAATCTCCAATCTTCTATCTGTCTTGCCTGTCAGTTCTATTCTTTACAGTTTTCCTTGAAATATGGGGGAAAAATATGTCAGCACACAGCTGGTGAATGACGTTGACTCAGTTGTGAAGCCAATGTGAAAACAACAATAATATCTTTGTGACAACACTCATTAGGCACTCAACTTAATTGGGATGAAATTACCCTAAGTACATGTACAATTAATAATATACACCATGGCCCTGGGGTAATCCGAGACACCATGAATGAATGGATCCAGACACATGTATACTCTTAATCTAAGTATGCCCGTTTCTTATTATTGTAACATAAAGTTTTAAGGATTCGTAAATCCTATGTAAACAGTTCAAACTCTAAAAGAGTTGTAAAAGTTTAGGGCAAATTCACCTTTTATGATTGTAATCAGTTTCTGACACTGATTCCTGTATATGATCAGTTTTGGTTACTGACCCTTGTCTGTAATCAGTTTCTGTTACTGATTCATGTTTCTGATTTCTGATCGACTGATTGATTGTTATCTCGGACCTATAGTATGAGAATAACATTTGTATAAATATCTAGATCAACGATCTAGATTCAGACCCCGTAGTCTGTTTTGTATAGCTTTAACCTTGACCAATCATTTATTTGTATAAAACATTTGGACCTTTAGTCCTTTTGTTTGTTTATCAGTTTTATGCTAGGTTTCTTCTTCAAAAAGAAACATCTATACCAGATTTCTTTTTCAAGAAGAAACATTACTTTAACTATAACCTGTGTGAATGAATAGTATGTTTCTTAATCATTAAAAAATACTATTTTAACTGTATCCCTTGTATGTGAATGCTTACGTTTCTTAATAATGAAGAAACAATATTTTAATATAACATTTGCATGAAAAGTTATATATGCTTATCATTAATCAAGGTTCGGGCTATACCCCCGACTATGGGCTAAGCCATTATTATAATAAAATAATAACTTAAGCAGAACCCCTACCTCTCCCGGATATGTAGAGTTAAATGTCTATGACTGATCGAGCAACACTTCTATTCTATATCGCATACTAGAGCTTAGACTGTCAGAGCTTGGTACGTTCTACGAGATCGGCACGCATCCCGAGGTAAACGTATGAAAGTGGAAATGTTTCGGTGTGAGTTGTGAAGTGCCATGGACCATCCTATTTATAGCTGAATTCTTGCAGTTTCGCGTCGCGCGAAGGTTCTTCTGCGTCGCGCGAACCGTCAACATTTCGCTGAGTCATCAGGCGTCCTGCCATGTGTCACTTCGTGCTGCCACGTGTCCCCACGTTTCATGCATGCAGAAGTGCTACTTCGCGTCGCGCGAAAATGTACTAAGTCGGTTTTTAACCATTTTGTCTTTCCGTAGCGTGAAGACTTGAAGCTTGATCTTCGAGTCGCGCGAAGGAAGAAATTTTCATATTTTCATTTTCAGTCCTTGAACTATCCAAAAATACTAAAGCGGCCCTTATGCGGCGATGCGAGCGTGCGAAGTGTAAAGTGCCCCATCAAAATGCCACATTATGCCTGAGTCTGAGTCCGTGTCCGTGCGCGTCGGGTGCTTCGCACCCTCCGCTAGGACTATGGAGAGTGGTTAGCCACATAAGAATATTACTATGTAAACTCTCTTCCTTATAAAGAGCTTTCATTTCTTTTCTTGTTTTCATGTGGGATGGAAGTTATCTTCCTTATTTATACCCATGTGGAATGCTTCCATTTTCTTCCATCTTTCCATGTGGGATGGATTTTCCTTATTATTAATATGAGATGTAATATTTTTCTTATCTCATTTTTTCCATTACTTATATTTGAGATTATTTTTAATCCTTCAACTTTCAAAGTTGACATATTTGTTCCAAAATAAATATGAGATTTTCCGGGATGATACAAAAGCAAACTTGGATATTGATTTTTTATTTGTGACGGGGTGTCTCATACGCCTACGATTTTATGAAGGGGTTATGAGGCGGACCGTCTCATTTTGTGACGGTCCGACACACCACCCATGTCAGGAAGAGATGTTAATACTCGACCAAAACGTGGCAGAACGCGATTTATGACTCACCAGCTCATCTTAGCCTATAAATAGGTCTTGGATGTCCCTAACATGCACACAACGTGTGAATCATTTACCACACACCCTAGATCAAGTAAAACCTTGTTCTTAGTTTGTAAGTTCAAGTAGCTAAGAAGGCATTCTAGCTAAAGAATAAGTTATGACCAGAGATACCTGAGGTCTAGGAGCTATATTAAGTTGTTTTTAGGTTGTGACTAAGCTTGGAAGTAAGGTATAGTATTCCTATCACTCGTTTAAGTACGCTTATTATGTTTAAGCGAGTATCCAAGCTATTATCGATCGAACCTCGGCATAAATTAGTAACAAAAGTTATGTTTTATGTTAAGTGTTTTATACATGCATGAGGTCATAGAACACTTAAACAAACGTTAGAAAGATGAGACGTACCATCTCATTTTTACCTGTAACATCCGTGTTTTGAGAATATTACATAAAAGAAAATTTTATTATCAAATGTGTGTTGTTATTTAACTTGTTAAGTAATAATGGGTTTGAGTGGTAGACTTAGAATAAAAGATGAACTAAGGGGTGGTAATTGGCCTTAAGGTCCACGGGCTTGGGGTATATAAGTACCCTTAACCCTCCCTAAAACCCTCATTCCTCCATCTTGCCTCCACACACTTAAAACACATACAAACACCCCTTTCCATATTTCGTCCAGATCCGAATCCCACTACAAGTTTGTGTTAGATATTCACCTAAACAACAAGAAACGAAACACTAATCCCGTATCTAATCAGATCCGACGCAAAAATGGATTCAAGGAGGTACGCTTTAATTAAAAAGGTTAAGTGTTTGGGGTCAGTTTGCCATGAAACTCGGTAGGGTAGCAAATCGGTCTATAGCATGCAAGAAAATGTAAACTTTGTAGTGAACGAGTTGGTGAGTGAGTTTGGAACGAACGAGTAGGTTTGGACCGTGAAATAGACAAAAAGATGAAGTGGTTATGACCCAGAACCCATTAAAATTGTAAAATGGGTCATAAGGAAAGGCCAAGAAGAAACATAGGTGAAAGCACGGGCGGACTTACCACTTAACCGCAGGGGTCGGCGTACCCTGTGATAAAAAAATAATTAGTGTTATATATACGAAATAATGTTAGCCGACCCCTGTAAAATTTTGACATCAACCACTATGAAATACTAAGAAAAGAAGGAGAAAATAAGAAACAGTGAAGAAAATCTATCGCCGAAAAATTTCCCCGGCGACTATTGAGTTGCAGCAGGAGCTAGGAGCTGGGAATTAGTTTTGGACTTTTGGGGATGATAAGATGATAACATTAATATTATATTAGATGTACCTATCAACTCACCAAGTATATACCTAATTTAGTTTTCTTTTTAATTCGAGTTGGTTTTTTATTTGTTATCTTATTATTTTATCTTTGTATTAAACACATATATATATAAGGATGAGCAAATTCGGTGCCTGTACCAGTATCGAAATCGGTACCGAATTGGTATCAAAGTTTTGAGTTTCGGGATCGGTATGGTACAAGTATTTCCCGAATTTTTACCTTCAATACCGGTACCGTACCGGTACCGAACCGAATATTTCGGTACTAATATCAAGATTTTGTGATTTTCAGGATTGGTATATATGGTATCGACCGAGCTCATCCGTTTGTGTGTGTGTGTATAAAAGTTTTTGGCTTTGCCGCTAAGTTTATACATAAGATATATATATATGTCTATTCATATTTTTATTGCATTCAGAAATCGGTATGCTTTGCACACAACACACCGGCTCTAGGCCTTGTTGTCTTAATACGCCTCGCAATGACATATTTTGTTATTATTTATAATTTAATTTTGTTTTAGCTTTTTTATGTGACGCCCCGCCCCGACTTGACCTGAAAGTACCAAAAAAATTAATATTTAGTGATAGACAACCGGCCGTTAGGATTTCCGACCCCTGTGAGAAAATTTTCTAGATCTGCCACTGGGTGAAAGAATGGTAAAATGAAGACAAAAACGATTCGAATCACAAAACAGAGAAGAATCGCATCGCACAGCCATGCGATGCGATTCGTTGAACCATGCGATGCGGTTGGTTTCATCCATGCGATTCGATTTGTTGAACCATGCGATGCGATTGGTTTCATCCATGCGATGCGATTGGTTTCATCCATGCGATGTGATTCGTTGAACCATGTGATTCGATTGATTTCATCCATGTGATGCGATTCGTTGAGCCATGCGATGTGATTGGTTTCATATGTGACCCGAATGGTTGTAAAACTTATATTTTGAGTTATGATTTTTTTATTAAGAACGAGGGCAAAGGCGGAAACGTTTTAGTTTTTTTTTTTTTACATTTTTCTTTTTTTATTTATATTTTGAGTTATGATTTTTTTATTAATTTTTTTGAATTTTTTTTGGAAGGGTTTTTATTGTTAATAAGAAAATCCTTCATTTTCCATAACAATTCTTTAAAATAGGTGGGATTTTAAAATCCTATAAAATATGGGATTTGATGGGATTTAGTTTTCATTCTCATTCTTTCATTTAATGAAACGAATATATCAATTCATGGGATTTAAAATCTCATTCCTTAGAATTCCTTCCAAAGCCTTGAAACGAACGCGCCCTAATAATATCTATGAAGATTAAAGGGTTGCAGACCCTAACAATATCTGCGAAGAGTAAATGGTTGCAGACCCTAATTATATCTGCGAAGAGTAAGGGGTTGCAAACCATAATAATATTTGCGAAGAATAAAGGGTTGTAGACCCTAATAATATCTGCAAAGATTTCAGGGTTGCAGACCCTAATAATATCTGCGAAGGTTATAGGGCGAATAGCTCTTTAAAACATAGAACGATTATGCATGTACTAAATAATGAAAGTAAGATAAAGTATGAAAGTACGAATGTATGAAAGTATGAAAGTAAGAATATACGTAAGTATGTTTAAATGAAAGGTAAGCAGGTTAAGTATGTAATATGTATCTTCAGATACATATATGTAAGAATGTGAATGTAATATATGATATATGCTACCTGATTAACTAGAACTCACTCAGCATAACTGACTTTTAGTATGCACACATGTAAATAGGTTAAAGGAGCTGGCTTGAGGATGGCACATGGCAGGGACCGAGAGTTTGGCATCTTGAGAAGAAATATTACGAAATTATATGTTATGTTTAAGACAAGTTAACTTCTGTTAAGACAAGATTTGATGATTTATAATTTATTGGTTGATTTTTTATGATTCCGCAAAAAGTTTTAATTCACTCTGATATTTAGAACTGTGTTTATGAATAAATCCAACATCCAATGTAGGGCATCGGGATCGGGGCCTTACATTACCCTTAACGTGCCAAATAGAAAGATGAGACAGATCGTCTCATTTTGAAACGGTCCGTCACAACCAAATTTTTGATACGGGTCAAAGTGTTCATTGTGACGGCCTGTCACACATATACGGTCCGCTTCACTTTGATACAGTCCGTCTCAAAGCAAAATTTTGTATTTTAATTGAAATTTAATTTTGAACCTATAAACCGAACCAGAAATTATAAATGAGGTTTGAAATGATAAACCAGGTTTATTTGGTCTGCAGCTGGATCAAGAGACACGATCCAAGTGTTTATGTAAACCTATTTATAGGTTAAGGATAATCAAGAAATCGAAAATACCGAGATTATCAAGAATCGATAAGGTGAATCCGTACAACCTTTATCGTCGTGAGTATGTGAAACTTTTGAAATTACTTAGTCGTATAAAATTTTGGATATTTATTCATCTTCAAAGAGTCATAAAAGAATTTATATGAGGATTGGTTCAAATCCTATAAAACGTTTTGACGCTAGGTAGTACTTAAATATTCAGGCTAAAATACACATGTGTCTCAATCCTGATACACTCTAAATTATACATACATAATGCAAATATTCTTTTATAATTTAAATAGTTTTGACTTGTTTCCGACAAAAAATTATATCTTATTATTAGATATTTTGTTAATTAATTAATAATTATATTTTATCAAAATAGTGTTCAAATTTTGTTACAGATTCTAATGTTTACTATCTATTATTGAAATTAGGGTTAAGTGAGACATTAATTGATATATTTTTTTCATATGCATGTGCATTGAAGAAGAATTAAAATTAAATTACAAAACCAAGATTATTTGATGAATCGGAAAATTCATGGACTACAAGTCAACTTCAACAAAGAGTGTAATTAATTGGATTGTTGACAAAGTTTGTTGGGCTGGGCCACTAAAACGTAAAGACTAAGCAAAGGAGGTTCACTAGAGGATTTTTAAGCATATGGTATGGCAACATTATTATAAAAAGAGGGGAGAACCCTACGAAAGAGGGGGGGTTCAACATTAGAGTTTTGTTTTTTACCTCACTGTCGTGGGTTAATTAAAAGAGAGAAGACCACTTTGGTTTGAGCAGATAGCGTTGGGTTCAACACCTACTCGTCCAAACATCATTATTATTCGGTTTGAATTTATTTTTTTCGTCATGAATTCATTATTTGAACCTATTTATTTTGGTTTGTTCTTGAGTATGGTTGTTGGCTAAAACCCTAAACTGCCTAGGTTGTGATAAACTTTTGTTGACGTTAGATTTTGCTTTTCGTTATGGTTTTATGAATAAGTAAAAAGTTTATTGTTATTCATTCGATGCATATGTGTTCTTAAGATTTTTTGGTGAGTTTTATTGCTTCAAAGAGTCTTTGGTGATTGTTTTATATAATAAGATTCTGTTAGGTCATCTACTGTATGTTTTTGACTACTTTATGGTTTATTTGCAATAAAACCAAAGGAATAATAATAATTAACCAAGTAGACTTAAGTGTGCTGCTAATCTAAATAGTTGTAAGGTGATAAATTATGTGATAGGTCTTGGTTGATAAATTGCTAGATTTAGTTCTCAGTAAGGAGCCCATCTGGATTTGGTTTATTTGCCTTGTCTATCTAGTCGAATGAATTCTTTAAACTACCTTTGATTTTCGCGCTGTAAGGTAGGATTTCGTATAGAGGTACTTGTCATAAAATAAATTAGCGACCGTAAGCGAGTCTAATTAAAATGGTGTTTTTAAGAACTTAATAGAAATCCATAGGTGTCTTCTTGAAAATGGTCAGGGGTCCTGTTCGGGTTTCCTTTAAGTGATTATTTTATTATCCCGGTTTCATAACATGCATTTTCCAACGATTTGATAATTGATACATTAGGGATTCTGGCCTAGGTGATTGCTTGTCATTAATTGAATTAAGTCCGAGTTCTAAGTTAAGTCATGCCTAGTTTTATTAAGACAGAATTACAGAAATTCTTCTTTATCTTTCACCCAAATTTCACTCATGGTCCCTTATCTTCAAAATTGATTTTTTTTGTCCTTTACGTTTCAAAATCCAACAGCGTTTGTCCTTTTCGCCTAACTCTGTTAAAAATCTTCGTTAAGTCAGGTCATGTGTTTTGCACATGAGGGCAAATTGGTCATTTTACCTATTAAATTAAAGAAATATTTTAATAAATAAACAAAAACAATAAAAACAATTAATATATATATATATATATATATATTTATATTCTTTCTCTCTCTCCCTTCTTCTTCTTCCTTCATTGCCACCACCAAGCTCTCTGGCAGCTGCCGCCGCCGTTTTCTCCGACAAAGAAAGCTCTCTCTCTCTTCTCTCTTCTCTCTCTCCCTCTCATCAAATCTTTACATAATAATAAATAATATAATCAATCATCACCTTAAAACCCAAATCTTGAACTGAATCACCAGATAGATAACATGAAAGAAGACGGATCTAGTTAGTTCTCCAGCTTGCTAAGCCCAAAAAACTCATACCCTTATCCCAAACCCACTTCAATATCTGGATGGGCAAATTCAGATGGGTATTTCGGAAAGGTTGAGGTCTCACGGTGGCAGTATCAAATGCAAATTCAAATGAGATTTCGAAAAAGGTTGAGGTCTCAAATGGGTAATAAAGCTACCAAACGCGGCGTACTCATTGTGGTGGTGTTTTCCGGTGAAAAAGCTAGTGCGCTTTTGATTGGTGGTGTACAGGTGTTGATTGGTGGCGAACGGTATGTGCTTCGGAAGCGCAATTAGGTATGATTCTTTTGGGATTTCTACATAGTCAATTAACTGGAGCCCTAACGGGCCGGTTCAACAATTCTGATAAAAGGGTGCACGAGTCCATCTTCTGTTTTTACCACTTTGATTAGGTTAGGTGGAGTGGTGCCAGCAGTGTCGACGGCAACAGAGGTTTTTATCTTGGTTGTTGTTAAAACCATCAAGTTCGCTAGTGGCTATTGTGATATTCGGTGATGGTGGTGTTGTGAGGGTTGGTGGTGGTGTGGGAACGGTGGTTGATGAACTGGATTCGTCGGAGAAGACGGTGGCGGTGGGCTCACCAGAGATGAAGCTTGGTGGCAGGGGAAGAGAACAGCTGGGTTTTAATTAATTCAAATGTTTTTTAAATAAATGGAAAAAGACGAATTTGCCCTCATGTGCAGGACACATGACTTGATTTAATGAAAAAAATTAACTGGGTTAGGGCTAAAGGACAAACGCTGTTGGATTTTGAAACGTAAAGGACAAAAAAGATCAATTTTGAAGATAAGGGACCACGAGTGAAATTTAAGTGAAAGATAAAGAACAATTTCTGTAATTCTGTCTTTTATTAATTAGTTTAAAATTAGTATTTTAGTTACCCCCCCCCCCCTTCAAAGTATTATATAAATAGTCGTGTTTGTAGTTGAGTCTAATTTAGCTAGTTTACGTAATTAAAAAAGTCTCATGGGTCCGATATGTGACATTTGTCAATTTCGGGTTATTTTATACTTGTATTCTTAATGTAAACCCGACCCGTTTTGTATCCCGAACCTTTCGATATTATCAAAATGATGAATTGTATGTTAAATATTTGTTTTATATTTCTTGGATAAAAAAAACACCCTTTTAGGTTCTTAAAATTCCCCGAAAACGCTCAAAACGAACTCCAGGGACTAAAACTACCAAAATGGAGACTTGAAGGACCCATTTGTAGTTTGTGCTTTCTTGGGTCTATAACCAACCCATTTTCATGAAACACCCTTTATGAAAGACCAATTCAACTTACCCTATATATACACACCCATCTTCTTCATTTGTGCTTGCTCATTTCTTCATTTCTCTCTAAAATTCTTGAATTCTAAGGTTGTTCTTCATAAGCTAATATTTCATTTTAACTAACTTCTCAATACTTAAAGCTTGATGTTACAACATATATATAATATACACTCCTTGTTTACCTTCGGTCTTTCATTTCTCCGGTCTCGGCCGGTTGAAATGTCGGGCTAGTAAGGCAAGGTTACATGGAGGACTTTGTAGTCCTTGTTTATATATTTAACAAATCTAACCATATAACTTGTTATACTTGCTTAACTTCTACATATTTTAGTTTATTGTTCATATTTTTTAAGTTCCATTGTATTGGGTATGTGGTGACTAGTCTCGGTTTCATCCCGAGTTGAGAACCGAACCAAAAACCGAACTTTTGTTTAAAAGCATTATTGTTAACTTTTTGAATGTAAAACTTGAGTATTATTATTTATAAGTTATTTTACAAGTTCCATGGTAATTGGGTATGTGGTAACCATCCTCGGTCTTATTCCGAGTCAAGGACCGAACCAAAAACCGAACTTTTGTTTAAAAGTTTTATTGTTAACTTTTTGAATGTAAAACTTGAGTATTATTATTTATAAGTTATTTTACAAGTTCCATGGTAATTGGGTATGTGGTAACCATCCTCGGTCTTATTCCGAGTCAAGGACCGACAAAAACCGAACTAAACCGAGTTCACTCGCTTAAGACTCACAAGTGTGTTTTTAGCCACCAAAACTCATATTTTTCTTCAAGATTATATTTTAAATCAATTTTAGTTAATTTCTAAACATACTTGGCATGTCGGTAACCAACTTGATCTTATAACAAGTTCGAACCGATAAGGTCGTATACTCGCTTAACGAACGTTAAGGTTCTTTACAATAGAACTACATACTTGGTTAAGTCTATTTTGATTTTATTGAGTTATCTCATAACATTTATTATTTTGGGAAGTTAACTGTGAGCTTGGTCAATTATCAAGTCTCGAACCGACAAACCCGAACACTCGTTTAAACCTCGTTTTGGTATTCTTATAACCAAGGGTTTTGCAATATCGCATTTTAACCCACATTATTACTTAACATAGGTTGAGTAAAAAAAAGAAGAAAAAAACTAATGAATAGAATACCGAGACCCGGTTTCGAGTAAACTTATTTTACAAAACTCGTTTATTTAATTTCTCAAATATTTACATTTTTAAATCCTAAACTTTATTTATTTACTTTATTTCTCATGTATTTTATTTTAAACCCTTCCAAGACTACCTAGTAACACAAGACCCGTTTAATATAGGTCTTGCTCGTTAAATCGATCTCTCCGATTATTCACGACACTATCTTTCAAGTTACTTGTTAATGTGAGTACTTTTTCATCCCCCGTTTTCCATCTTTCGTTTTGGGGGTGGCATTGCATACTTATTCAAATTCAAATGATTTATACTTGAGTCTTAAACCACAACACGTATTGTATATGTTTACTTAAATAAATGCTCGATTTGGTGTTATATGCTTTACATGATTATGTGCAAATTCTTGAATGCTAAGGCGGGTAGCCTCTTGAATGCTAAGGCGGGTAGCCTCATCAAAGTATGATCATACGTTAATTCCGAGTATATATGGTATCCCCATATAGAAAGGTGTCGTCAATGTATTCTTATTGACGATTTCATTATTGCCGTCAATGTATTCTTATTGACGGTTCGTTAATGTATTCTTATTGACGGTTTTATTATCTAAATTGTTGCTATTATTTATTGTTTTCATATACTAGTTGTGGATTTCATACTATATACTTATTGGCCAAAACTATGAAAATTGTTCACCAACCTTCGTGTTGACAAACTCTATTTTATGCAATGTTACAGGTTTGATGTTAGCTTGATTGGATTACTTGAAGAAACTTATTATCTTGGCTTTAGGATATTAGAAAATAAAAGAACAAGTTATTTGTTTATCTATCTATTTGGCATTTTGTATGAACAATTGTTGTGTTATTTATGATGATATGGATTTAAATGAGTTGTTTAAATATTGTAACTTTATAGTGTCATTGTACAATGAGCAATCATGTCGCGCCTCGACATTTCCGCCTTCATTGGTCGGGGTGTGACACGATATCCGGACTTACTTAGCTGTACTAAAGTCGACCGGTTCATTTGCCGCTTAGTAGTTTTAGTTAAGTTAAGAGTTTAGAATTATTACTTAGTGTCTAGATTAGCATAATTTTAGTTAATAAATTTATAACTACTTTTAGCACATCAATCCTTACATATATGATCTGTAGTGGGCACACATAGACATACTGACAATGGGGCAAGTAACTGTCTCTAGGGCGCATAACCGTCATTTAAGTAGTTTGTGCGTATGTTTAGTTCCGATGAGATGAGATTGAGACTCGCTGAGTCGTTACATGCTATTGGTGTTGTGTCATAACGAATTATAAAAACCTTTTATTGAGTCAGCTATTCACCAGCATGTAAGCTGACGTATTTTTTAAAAGTGTTTTCAGGTAATCAGGAGTAAGGTATAATGGACATGCCCGGTGGGAATAGAAGATCCGTAGGCATAGAAAACAGCCGATAGCTCAACTAATTTTGTAAACAAAGCATATGTAAACTTGTTTCAAACAAGTTAATTTTGTAAATTAAAAAGGGTATTTAATTTCCAGTGTTATAAATTTAAATATTTTATTAAACACTTTCGTTGTGTAACTGGACTTTGATAAATTAACAAAAACGATATCAACTATTGGTCACGCGCCATGAGGCCAAGTGTGACAACTGAAAAACAAATCCAGCATTTGAAATATAAGATAAGATTTTATATTGTGGTGTATCTAAAGAGAACTGCAGAATCAATATGTGTAGTCATGGGTAGTTTAGCTACCACTGCTTTCGATGCCTTCTCATCATTCCTATGGACGCGACGAAATCCGTCAATTGTTGCAATTTTTTTTCTCCTGCAAAAAATAATTAAATGAAGTTATAGCAATTTAAATTTATAAACATTTGAGTCATACAACACAGACCAAGATACAATGACATCTTCCTCTATGACATGTATCGAGTAGTTATGGTCGCTACTAACTACGCCATTCATCATGATAAACAGATAGCAAGTGCAACGCTGCCTCCATTCCATCCATCAAAGTTAAAGGATTTAACACACTCCATAACTTGCTGTTCAGATAAAGTAACCATGACCATGTAGCTATTTTGTGTAGCCTCCACCATGGCATGGATACCATTCTAGGTGTGGCATGCCCCCACAATATTTAACCCTCATATTTAAAAGGGCCACAGTAATGTTATCGGGCGAACTCATGTTTGGGTCACAGGGTTTGTGGAGCACATCTTTGGCAGTACTGGCATCTCTGGATTACTTCTTATGTAGTAACATGCATCACTGGGCACCAACTATTCTAGGTGCGACATGGATATCTGTTACGGTTAGAAGAAGAAAAGAAACAAAAGAAAATTCTCAACCAATCGATTGTTTGCTATCGATGAACGATTAGCTACTTAAAGACTAGTCACAACGACTAACCACAAACAGTTAGCGTCTTTACAATCAAGTCCTCATTAAACAAGTATTACATTTGAGACTCATTAACTAACAACGCTTTACAAATGAGTCTCTCTACCACATGTTTCGTAAGAGCATCACATAAACTTTGTGCATCTCCTATATCAACCGGTTTGTAGGGGATCTTGGCAATAGTTGTATTTATAGGCTTATTGGGGATCTTGGTGATTTTGACGCCTAACAAAATGATAGTGACACCCCTTCTTATATTGGTGGAGAGGCCTCACACATATCAATACCACCGCCAAGTAAATGATATGGTGATATTGGGTATCTTAGTGATTTTGACGCTTAACCGAATCGCTTGTAAAACTTCTGGTAAATGATTTGGTGATGATGGTCCACAATGAACTATCATGCAACTTCATATGGTTTGTGGGAAATTTAAGATGAAATCAACATGCTCCGCCATAACGCCCGGATAACAATATCAGTTATAATTTAAAAAAAAAATAGCTTTTCAGTGTAACAACCGATCGTATTCAAATTATAATATAGCATTTTTTTTAGTAAGATTTAACACGGCGCATGCCGGTATGACTCTTTAGCTCACACATGATTTTTAATCATTATCGATGTGGACCAAAATTGTTTGTAGGTTTTCATGGAATAAACCGAAAACCAAATATTATAAAAGTCAAAGGACTGAAGCTGTAAGTTAAATAATACTTCAAGGACTATCTTGTAAAGCACTAACTAAATATGAAAAATCTGTGTTTTTTTCCCGCCAACTCTCTTTCATTTTCCGCTCAGCACTCTCCTAGTCGCCGGCCGGCTCCAGCACAAGAGATCTTGCTCCGTTGATCGTCGGCTGCCACCGTTCGCCGATCGTCACACTTTACTTACCACAGATCTGAATTCAGAAACCTTAGGTGCAAAAGTTGTTTATAATTTTATATTTTTCATTTAGAACACATAATTATAGTTTTCTGATTTGCATATGTGGATATTTGAATATGATTATTTATATATATATATATATATATATATTGGTGTTTGGTATTATAAGTGGCTAATTTGCTAGTTATTCTCTATCTGTGTGCCTAATTGTTGGTAATTCTAGACCGTATTCACGACTCGGTGAATATGGAAGGACCAACAAGTCGATTAATATGGTAATGTCTTGGTCACCAAGTTAGGATCAGATCTAAAAATATAAGCAGAGCCGTCTCCAAGAACCGTTAAAAATTTTTTGGGCAGAAGGCGAAAAGCTTAGGCTTTAAGTAAAAGGATTTTTTATTGGGTTTAAACAAAACGGGATTACTTATTTATGATTTGGATTGTGCAATTAATTTTTATTTTTTTTTAATAACAATGGGCTTAAATGAGTTGAGTTATTGGGTTTTAACAATAAGAATACACATTTTTTTTCTAAAAGAATATATATATATATATACACACACATATAATTTCATTTTTTATAGAAAAAATCGGGCCTACTGGGGTGATAGAGCCAGGGACGGTCAACCTCTCCGCCCCCCTTCATAGCCGGCCCTGAATATATGGCTTGAGTAGAGGCCTTGAATGTGTAATCAATAGAGAATTATTGTAATTAGTTTTTGAGGCGATGTTTTTTATTTTTTTGCAATAACAAATCGTTTATTGATCCAGTGCCTTGACTAATTTGATTATAGTTTCATTGACACTTACATTTAAGACAGCAGTTGTTGTCCGACTAACAAAAACTAGAAAACTACAATCATTTTCTTTTTGAAGATTTAGAATACTAGAACTATTTTGTGTTTAACTTGTAATTGCTAATAATTTTCCCAATGCACTGTGAATTTTGTCAATTATTGTTGTTAACTCCATCCCTGACTCACAATATATTCATGGCTGGTGAAACACTCACGGGTACATGCACCGACACTCTCAGCATGCCACCTAGGAGTTATCAAGCTGTGGTTGCTGCCACACGTGCTATGGGTATCGGTAAAGATGGAAAACTGCCATGGAAGTTGCCTTTTGACATGAAGTTTTTCAAAGATGTCACCTTGGCTACATCAGATCCAGCAAAGAAAAATGCTATTATTCTGGGACGGAAAACATGGGAAAGCATACCTATCAAACATCGACCACTAACTGGTCACCTCAATGTTGTTTTAACTCGTTCAACGAGCCTTAACATTGCAAATACTGAGGATGTTTTAACATGCGGGAGTCTGGTTTCTGCTTTGGAAATGTTGGCATCATCTCCGTATTGTCTTTATAAGGAATCTTTAACAAAATAAACGTAAAGATAAATGTAAAGATAAAGAAAAGACTGAGAAATAAAACTCCACAAAACCAAGTCCAGGCCCAAATAAATTGTAAATAAAAAAAAACTAAACATTAAGACCAAAATCCAACCATACCATTTGGCCGATGTTCGAACACAACAACAAACGGAGTTTCCATTGTGCGTTGTGACTTACTGACTTTTAAGGTTCGTCACAGAAGTCAGAACAGAAGTTGAGAAGCAAGCAAGTGAATTGATGAACTCGTTTAGGTGTAAAAATCGATTAATTAATTGATTGGGCACTTTAGCTGTCTGTTGAGGCATGAGGTTCGGAACTGACTCGTGTGAGAGTGAAATTGATTAATCGAAACAATCAACGATAGAAAATAGAGACCACATTCGGCAATTCGCATTTCACTAATTTGTATTTGTTTCAACTTGGTAGGTTGGGGTTTGGAATTATTGTTTGACCCAACCCGAACCAGGTTGCCTACCTAAAATTTAAAAGTAGGAAAAAATATTGGGTCTTGTGACTTTCGGCTCATCCATACTAGATGTTTAAGATCCGCCACCGCTTATAATGGTCTGTTTATGCTGTACATCTTGTAAAAGTGACTATATGTATGGCGTGTTCAACCCCGATAGCGCAGTTTTACTATTTATACATAACATGATTGTACGCATTGCTTAAAACGTAAGTTTGGAATAACATTGTTCACTTTAGACAACTTTCTAATTGCTTGACCCATTTGAGCTTTCTAGCACTTTTTGGCAGGCCAAAATAACTATTCGTATCCCCTTTTCATTTCTTGCTTTCTTTGATATTTCATAATTCAAAGCATATTATTGGTGTAATCCACATTATTCAAAGACCACTGAAATTCGGTTACTGTCATTAGTGGTAGTTACATGATTCACATTTCAAACTACAAATGTACAGAATCAATTCTATTGCCTTTCAGGTTTAAAAGCATTACCATCTAGTGCTATAATCACTTTTCTTATATGGAAAATGCATCAATTGATCACTTTTTATATTCTTTCCATACCCTTCTAACGATACACGATCTTTGCAATTTTACACACATTCATGATTATCCAGTCTTCCGAAGTCGAGTTTTTGTGTAACATAGTGTATATAACCCTTATGGCGCGTTCGTTTCACATAATGGAATGGAATTGGAATTAGAATTTGCATATGATTTGGAATTTGAAGGAATTGGATTTTAAATCTTAACATTCCACTAGGAATTGGAATTTGAAGGAGTTGAAATCCAATTCCACTCTTGATGTGTTCGTTTGACATGAATTGGAATCAAGTTTTCTTTTTTTTCTTTTTTTTAACGAAGATAACGGCGGAAACATTTAGTTTTTTTAGATTTTTTGTTTTTATTTATATTTTGCATTATGATTTTTTAAGGGTTTTCTATTAAAATAAAAAACCCCTCAAAAATATTCAAAAATAATAATAAAAAATTAATAACTCAAAATATAAATTGAAAACAAAAAAAATAAAAAAAAACAAAATATTTTATTCGTTGTTCTCGTTAAAAAAAAAATCTTCACAAAATTTTCCAACGAATTCACTTGAAATCCTCCAAATATTGGAAGGGTTTAAAATCCCATTATTTGAAGGAATTGGATTCCGATTCCTTGACAACCAAACACATCAAAAGGAAATTAAGATTCCAATTCCAATAAAACGAACACGCCATGTCATGAGATTTTAATTCCAATTCCTTTGAATTTCTACGAATTCTGTGAAACGAGCGCGCCTTTAAGGTTCATGAAAATCCACCCGTTTCATATGGGGTTGGATGCATTTTCTCTTGGAAAATGAACAAGGCTTGGTTAAAAGCATGAATATAATAAGTGTAAGTACGACAGGAACAATGACAAGTTGGCATGGCGTAGGGTCAGCAACCATATTTTTATGATCCAACCACTTTCACTTTATGTTTCCAGGATGCTTTGTATTGGCAAAGGCATCTGTGCATCTTCTTTAATAATTTAAAACATTATCTATTCCTATGTCAAAAGTTGTTGTAACATAATAATACTTTTTTCTGTTTGGGTTTGGTATCTAGTCTTTCTTTAAAGTTGCATGAATTGCTTGCACATCTATTCTAGGGATGCCAATAGACGGTATATGGCAAGAGTTATGGACCTTAAGTAGTTTTAGCACTACACGGATCCTAAAATTAGGTTTCATAATAGGTCTCATACGCGGTGGGTCATGGGACGTGCCTCTTACTCATCATCAACTAGTTTATCGGGTCACCATGCAGGTACCAAGTTATAATCTTATGTGTCCATTAACCGAAACCCAACTTCAAACTCACCAACAAAAACAACATGAAATATCAAATACTAAATTACATTTCTAACAATTTATATTTTCATGCTTCTAATAACTTCAAAGTGCTATTTATTGTAAAATCTACCTATTCTAATAAAGTAAAATAAATATGTGGACACTTGTCATGTTTTGGTTAATTCTCATAATTTTCTTCTCTTCAAAACTAATATACCCAAATATATGTAATAAATTAATAATTATTCACTTTACTTTTACACTATATTTATATAATATCTATATATTTTATATATATATATAAATATTAACATATTATTTTACTATATATTTCAAAATACTTGGTGAATTCCAAAAATCAGCAACAAATCATGTTTCTCAAATGAAAATTGTTTCGGGTTTTTCGTGGAAGTTAAATTTGATTTTATGGGTCAAAAGTTGGTAAATAGATAGTTTGGTACAAGTTAACTACATTTAGGTCAAAACTTGTTACGGGTCAAAAATGAAAATTTTGGTACAAGTTAACTACATAGAAAGACATGATTCGGGTCAAAAGTTGATTCGGGTCCCGTCAGGATAAATCTGGCCCCTTCCCCTGTTTCCACCTACGTAGATAGGATATTTTAAGAAGTGAACGTCTTTCTTAGTAGCGGGTCCGGGGGAAGAATAGGAAAGGTCATTTCACTATATTTCTGACCAGGAACAGGGCCTATGACAAGAATATTTTTTTGATTGGGGCGATAGCTCTGAAAAGACAGATTACCCATCTTTTCTTTTATCTCGGGGGAAATACGATCGGGAGGGGCTAATTCAAAACCCTCTGGTAAAATAAGAACAGCCCCTACATTCAAAGCCCCTTTTTTACCATTAGCAAGAACTTGTTTCAGTTGCGTATCATAAGGAATTCGAACAACTGCTTCAAATACAGTATCGGGAAGTATCGCTTGCGGAACCTCAATATCCACCGGTTTATTAGCTAAATGGCAATTAGCGCATACAATACGTCCAGTCGCTTCTCGTGGATTTTCATAACCCTGCTGTGCAAAAATGGGATATGCATTTGAAATGGGTGTACGAGTTATTATATATATCATGAGCGATACGGAAATAGATCGAGTAATCTGTTCCTTTATCCAAGAAAAATTATTTCTAGTTTGCATGGTCCAATCATTGATCCCGAAAATTTCTACAATAAATTGGGGTAGGTCACTAATGGAGTTTCCTATCCACGATTCTGTTATTTACTGGAATAATTTGACTCGATTAATATATAGGAATATAGGATGAATCTCCGGGATGGGTAGAAATAGAAAGCAATTTTCAATGTTTTGCTTATGTACAACTGCAAAGTAAGAAACATTATAATTGGATTAAGTAGACTATTTTTTAGTCATTCATTGAATGATAAATCACTACAAGTGACGGAGATACGCGATTTAAATAACGGAAAATCCAATATTTGAAAATTGTATCTAGAATGACTGGAAAAGTTGAAACAAGGCCAGATATAATTTGATCATTATGAACAAATCCAAAATCCTTGTAGACAAAGCCAATCATCAATTCCCAACCATGGGGCGAATGAAATCCAATACATAAATCGGTTAATAAAAGAAGAGAAAAAGCTTTTATTGTGTCACTTAAGTTATATAGGAATTCCTGAGCCCAAGAGTTAAGAATAACAAGTTCTTTATTACCCAAAATAGAATAACCACTTAGAATAATGAAACATATTATATTTGTCGAGAAGTGCAAAATCGTATGAATACGACCCTCATTGTGTATCTTGATTAATTGGATTGTTTCTTTGTGAATTCCTATACGAAGGTTTTGTAGATGTGTCTCCGAGTATTCCTTGATCATTTCTTCTAAGAAGAGGAGTTCCTTTAATTCTATGAATTTTTCTAAAATACTCTTTTCTTCAATATCATTCAAAAAAGTTTCGGATTGACTAGGATTCCACCAATAAGTAACCCACGATTCCAGACTTTTTTGAAATAAGAGAGAAATCCACCAGGGCAAAAATACTATAGATGCAAGATATAAAAGAGGAGTGAATGCTTTCTTTTTTGCCATTTTTTCATCTGTGAATTGTTAATGAACCCATCTCATTCGTCGACTCTATGTAATCTAATATTTCTCTCACGCATCAGTTCTATTACAAGTTATCGAACCTATGAATATATTCACTATTTTTGATTTGTGATTTCTTAGGCCTTGAATCTAGAAAAAAAGACAGAAATAGACGAAAAATTCGAATGAATAAATAATAAAGAATAAAAAAGTATTGTTTCCCTATAGTAAAATTCGAAAGTAAAATTCGAAGCACATATCTCCTTTCGATGAATGCCCTGAAAATTCAATCTAAAATTCAATATTCAATTTCAATAATGAATATAAATATTTTTAATATTTTGATACGAAAGAACTCCTTTTCTATCATTAGATAAAAATAGCTAAGATTTCTAAAAAATTTAACTGACTATGAGTAGTCAGGGATAGAAGAATTGAGGGAATTTTCTGAAGAATCTTGTGAAATGAAAAAAGGGTGGCAAAAAACGACAGAAAGAAATTGGCTAGTTATCATTATAAGAGATCCAATTTTTTGGTCATTAAGGAGCACAAAAAGAAGCGTCGAAAAAATGACAAGATATTATCTATCTAAATATAAAGTCTCAATTCCAACAAGTAAAAAGCAAGTCAAAAGGGGGGATATTTCCTTATTTCGAAATGGTTTATTATGAGATATTTCGATTTTTTATTCATTTTTTATTTAATTGAGTTGTGTATATATCGATACATATAAAAGATACCCCAAAGAGTTTTTTTTATACTTGTTCCATATAGTCTGCTTTAACTCGAATGAATGTTCTGAAGAAACATCAATTAAGTTATGTTCTAGAAAAAGAGGATTCTTGCATTTTTGCCCTCCTGCTGAGAAAGCATTCATTTCTCGGTAAAATAACTTCAAATTAAAATACTTCAATTGGTACACGCAAGAATAGGCCAATTCCGCAGCTTTTTGTTCCATTTCCCGTGGAGTAAAATTCTCATCAGTACGAGTCAATGGAATGGCTCCCTGGCCTCTTATATCCATATAAAGGACACGCCGAGCATAAATACCCTCTTTAACTTCTATTCTGACGGATTGAATATCTTTTATAAGAAATCGGAGGAAGACCCGACGATTTTTTCCAGGAAATCCCCAACGAAAGATACACACTATTTCGTCTTTTATATCAAATCGATCATAACCACTACCTACATTCCACGAAATTGTGCACCACAAATAGGAGCTAATAAAAAGACCCGCGATCCCATAGAAAGACATCACAAAAATGAAAATTTTGGTACAAGTTAAATTTGATTTTATGGGTTAAAAGTTGGTAAATAGATAGTTTGGTACAAGTTAACTACATTTAGGTCAAAACTTGTTACGGGTCAAAAATGAAAATTTTGAGTATTTTTAAAAGTTTGAGAATGCAAAATAGATTTATCGTTAAATTTGTGGTTCAAAGTGCTGACTTTAAAATGTCAAAAGTATGAAAGTTAGAATTTTAAACATGATTCGGGTTTCAAGTTTATTTATAAGAGCATTTTTTGAAATAATCAAAAGGTTCGGGATTTGGCAAGTTGACTATTTTTCCCTCAATTGTTAAAATTTAAGAAAAGATTGCGAACACTTTCGACTTGTCATCCCCATGCCTATCAATGCTTCTAACTTTTATCAAATTTGAAATATTTGTGTTAACATTAATTTTTCCTTCAATGGGTAATCAGAACGTTGTATGGGAAACATGTCATGCAAAACTATGCTCAAATGAAACAAAATATTCACAAAATTGAATGGGTTAACATGTTATTTTTTATGTTGTCATTATGACAAAGTCGAGAAGCCCTCTGAAACTTATCAAAATCTTTTTTATGGTGTAGCTCAGAAAAACATAGTTCTTGAAGAACATCCATTGCTACAATTTAATATCATACTTTCCTTTGATGGGTGGTAAATTGATAAATATACCAATAAAGGTAACGCCTTTTTTGTATTTAGGCTGAGTGGTTAGAACTACTACCGTATGGAAATTTTATTTTCGAAATTGGTTCATAACCAAAATTCTTTCAATTATACATATATGACACCGAGATGATTTTTTCAATAGAAAGAAGCATTCTCGGGTACGATTTTGCACGGGTATTTTTTTTATTAACTTCATTTAAAAAAATCATTTTGTGATATAAATAAAATCAATTTATGTACACATTGTGTAGATACAAGTATAGATGTATACAATTTTTTTCATATACGCTATGTAATTATTTGTTTTACTTATGATTTTATAATTTAATTATCCGTGTGTGACACGGGCTCTAAAACTAGTTATCTAATACATTATTATATCTTCTAAAATTTTGGGTGTTCAAATGAGCCGAGCTACTCGCGAGCTACTCGAGATCGGCTCGTTAAAAAGCTCGATCGAGCCGAGCTAATCGAGTCCGAGCCCAAGCTCGAGCCTAAAAGTAAGCTCATTTAATAAACGAGCCCGAGCCCGAGCCCGAGCTTCACTTATCGAGCTCGAGCCGGCTCGTGAGCCTAAACGAGCCTGTCATTTTTATATAATTTTTTAAAATATATTTATAATAATTATTAATATATATATATATAATGTTATGAAAAGAATAAATAAAAATAACTCAATAATATATATTATTTTATACATAAATTATAATATAAAAATAATTATAATTATATAAAAAAAATAGTTGATATATAGTAAACGAGCCGAGCCCGAGCCAAGCTCGAGCTTGAAAATCTACTCACGAACGGAGCTCGAGCTTTGAAAATAAAGCTCGAACGATCCGAGCTCGAGCTGGAGCTCTGTATAAGTTAAACAAGCTGAGCTCGAGTTCTGTATAAGTTAAATGAGCGAGCTCGAGCCTAGTCGAGCTCGGGCTCGGCTCGTTTGCACTCCTAGTAAAATTATCTAATACATTATTATATCTTGATAAACGAGTTTTAGATTGTTTGGGTAATTGGCTTGTTAAAACCATAACTTCATATTGTTAGGGATTACCCACATTAACACCATTAGTTTTAAGGCTTAATCATGTAACTTTGTTTTAGTTAGTTCATGTATTGGGTTACTTGTAATATCTAAAATTAGCATAATTCTGATTGAAGAAAGCATCAATCAAAGACATCAATGATTTAAATATGTAACTTGTATAAGTTTGACACGAGAAACCGTAGATTGAATACAATATGAATTTAAAACACAACTAAAGACGGAAGAAACCGATGAAGCCAACGGACTTAAGAAATTTAAGACGAAGAAACCAATTGTCACCTCGCGACATGGTTGTTCCCTCTCTGGCTGACCTAAACCACCAACAACGTGGTGTTCCTTCAACAATATTGGCATGGCAACATTAGGATGTTAAAGCTGTTGGGTTTTTAACAAGATTATCAAAGTCATAAAATCCCAATTTCATGAAAAACGCAGCGGAAAATAGTTTTAAATCTTGTTAGTTTATAGTGTAAAACCAATTTTATACATGTAAAACCCAATCCCGGATGCATATACGAACTACATACTTACCAACACATGCAATCACAAGAAGTTCATGCATGTTAATATACCTTTCAAGTCCAAGAAGGTATGAAGGAGATGATGAAATGGTTGGCTAGAACTTCAAAGGGAAGTTCCTCAAGCTTGTATACCCAAGTCTTCCAACAAACACATTCTTTAGCTAGGATTTAACACTTGAAGAACCCTTCTTCCTCTCCTTTCATTTGGCCGAATTCCTTAACCATAATACAAGAATGGAGAGTATTTTTGTATCTTGTTATTTTTTATTTTTTGAAAGAAAATTGTGGAGACCCAAATTTATGGCACCATTATCATATAATGCTCCACTCATGTCTTCCATTAAGCATAAAGAAAATGAGTGGAACCATAAAATGAGGGGGGGTGGGGCGGCTAACATCTCCACTCAAAAACCAAAGTTTATAAATAAACTTATATGTTATGCATATTCAAGTAACATCCAAAGTAACAATTTCACATAAAGTTATTTAACCATCTTAAGTAACATTATGGAATGGTTTCTCTCAAAATATAAATCATCCATATGATTTATTTATTTCACAAGTACAATTTATTTAGAAACCCTTTTCCAAATAATATAAGTGTTATTATTTATTTACTATGATCATATCATACATAAATAAATATTATCGGTGTTTGTCTAGCTTGTTATTGGGTATGACCCAACTTGGATCATAACGTACTAGCCATATCAATTATAATACGTGTCTTGGGGCAGACCGAGTCTAACAATCTCCACTTACACAAGATACATAGAAGATTGATGCAAGTAGCAAATACCGCCTAACTACGGTTTACTACCCCTAATACGCATGACAAAGTGTCATTCAATAACATTATCCCCTTCAAGTCCCTTACTTGAAATAATTTAGGTACACCTATCATTTTTCCTTTTACCTCAGATGTCATGTTAAATCCAGAGACACAGAGTGATCATTCTTTGTTGATTTAACTTAGCAGGCCTTAGACATCTCACTCTCAACGAATAAGAGGGACAAATCCCCTCTTGATTACATACATCTCTCACAATCACCTTGTACTATACCTGATCTTAGACTTATGTACTGTCATGTTTCAGAGCAGCGAAGAAATAAGTCAAAGCACAATATTCAGTGAATATCAAGACCCAATATGTATCTCAGGTCGGAGGATACTATGATATTCGCCTTTACTCAAATTTACTTATGATAAATCACAAGGATTCCATGTAGTAACATTTGAGAGCGGGTCAGTCCAATATTTATATCCCATAAATATCTATGAACCTTGGCAGCAACCCTTGCTTTATATTCATACCTTATGAATATCCACCAATTCAAGTTCATAATAGTCTTACCTTCATATTTTCTCCCACAAATATGAGCGAGTACGGACATTTAGAATAAGTAACTTATTCATGGATTTAAACATGCTAAAATGGAACATAACTCAAAATGTCATAATCATAAACCATAATCATATGAATTAGTCAAAATAACAATTGTTCTGATATCCAAATACAAAATTCGATCATATCCAATCACTAGAATATCGAAGTCCTAAGGCACAAGTATGACCCTCATGCTTTGGCCTTTCAAGGAGCTTCGTGAGTGGATCCGCAATGTTTTGATCGGTGTGAACTTTGCGAATACATATCTTTCCCTTTTCAACTTCATCCCTTATGTAGTTGAACCTCCGCTCAATGTGCCCCGTCTTTTGATGTGCACGAGGTTCTTTGATTTGAGCAATCGCACCCTCGTCGTCACAAAAGATCTCTAGAGGGTCCTGAATGGTACGGACCACCCCTAGGTCGGCAATGAATTTTCTAATCCATGCAGCTTCTTGAGCTGCCAATGAGGCGGCGATGTATTCCGATTCCGTAGTGGACAAAGCTACCACATCTTGTTTCGAGCTCTTCCAAGAGACTGCTCCATCATTCATAATGAAACAGATCCCGATTGTGATCGAGAATCATCTCGATCGGTTTGGAAACTCGCATCCGTGTAACCCTTTACAACGAGTTCCTCTCACCCGAACCGTATATTAGAAACATATCCTTAATCCTTCTAAGGTATTTCAGTATACTCTTAACCGCCATCCAATGGCTGCTTCCCGGATTATTTTGGAATCTACTTGTCATGCTTAAAGCGCATGACACATCCGGTCTAGTACATACCATTGCATACATGATGGATCCAATAGCCGATGCGTATGGGATTCCATTCATTTTCTCTTGCTCATCCTTTGAGCTTCGACATTGAGATGCACTCAATATCGTTCCTCTTTGAATAGGTACCTAACCTCTCTTAGAGTTCTCCATTTGAACATTTTCAAGATTTTGTCAATGTATGCACTTTGGTTTAAACCTATCAACCGCCTTGATCTATCCCTTTAGATCTTTATTCCCAAAATATAGGCGGCTTCACCAAGATCTTTGATGGAAAAACAACTTCGAAGCCATGCTTTTACACCTTCCATGGTTGGAATGTCATTCCCAAATAGTAGTATGTCATCAACATACAATACTAAGAAGGTAATGATGCTCCCACTAGCTTTCTTATACACACAAGCTTCATCACCATTCTCGATGAATCCAAATTTCTTAACTTCTTCAACAAAACGGTGATTCCAACTTCTAGATGCGTGTTAATTTGATCAAGTAACCAATTCGTATGTGAGGATTGTTGCTTGTATGAGTAAAATGATCAAAGTAATAAATGTAAAGGTTGAATAGCAAGTTTTATACGAGGAAAAGCCCTTGGTAACTAGTATCCCACCGGCATAAAAACCTTGGGTAGTGAAAACTATCACTACCAATTATATTAAGCTAAAAAGAATTACAAGAGATGGAATCAAGGCTGATCGTGACTACATAATGTTTTTGCTAAAAGTTCTAAGTGTGTTGTATGTTGTGTGTGATCAGCCATGGTTCACTGTATATATTTATACAAAAATTATAACATCTACTAACTAATTCCTATAAATCCGGAAACATTTGTTTACTCTTTCATCTTGACCGGTTAGGAGCGTGGACGAGAAGGCAAGACCTGGTAAAATATCCCATCCGTAAAAATAGGAATTCTAGTAAGCACGTGCTTTACCTGCAAAAATAGATTAGAATATAGCTGAAGTCGACTGTAGAGGATCCTTGATCCACAGAGAATCCTTAGTCCCGGAAACAGTTGCCAAAAATAGCTTATTCTCAAGGATCAAGAATCCTGGTCCCAACATTTATGATGTAATTATGCTAAGCTACAGTGAAGCCTTGACTGTCTGTTCGTGCTACGTGCATCCATTTCCACGCTCAATCAACCACTGTGGCCCCCTTTCCGCCCACAACATGCCCCAAGTAGCTATGTCTAACACTACATAGCGTGTTTGTATAATTATGGTCATGTGAAAACGGTTGTATGTCTCGGCGAACCGTGCCGGCTACGTTTGGGTTTGTCAAACCAATAGTACTTTCACAAGCCACCGGCTCGAAGTTAATCACTGTGTTTGTGGGGACTTTCGTGTGTTATCACTTAGATAATTCCCATCATCAAACAATTCAGAGTATACAGATATGTATCAACATGTTTTTCACCCCAAAAGTTCATAAAAACAGTTTAAAGTGGGGTCATGAAACTCACTGTTTAGAAGACAATCAGCACAGCGCTACAGTGTAAGGTCGCAGTTGTTTTGACTCGTTCAATAGTCCCTATATTGTATATCTAATCTAGGTATAGCTGGTACGCCCAGAAAGTGTCAATAGGCTTAGATTGTGATGTTGTTCAATGTCTAATACTTAAAACCGAACTTGGCTCATTATACCAAATTGGGCTGTATATCTAATCTAGGTACAGCTGGTACGCCAGAAAGTGTCAATAGGCTTAGATTGTGATGTTGTTCAACGTCTAACACTTAAAACCGAACTTAGCTCAGTTTTCCCTTTTTCCCAGCTGGGCCAAGTTATTCGTTTATGCGCTCAGAAAACAGTTATGGAGATGTAAGCTTGGGTAAATGTGTTGGTCGATAAAAT
>NW_027506061.1:0-32864 GCF_021521415.1 Bidens hawaiensis
GGCTGGGGGATGCTTTTGTTACTTTTGTTGTTACAATATGATGGGTAAAAACCATAATTAATAACCACTTTAAAATTTAACAAAAAAAAAACCTGCAGGAAGGGCAGGTTGTGACAATAGGATAACAAGAATTTTACCAACAGACTCCAAATCCAATTTGTTAATGAGTTCACTCACAAAGTATATATGGGTTCACTTTCATATTTTATATAGGCTTTCTATATAAAATTCGAAACTCAATGGGTTCCCATAAACCCGCATCGTTATACGTAGATCCGCCCCTGACAGTGAAGGTTATGTTTGATATAAGAAATATGAGGTAGTGATGTGAGACCCATAATTTTTTTAAAAATGCCACATAAGCAAGAAAATTAAGGGGTTAGGTTTTGTTAAGTTCGCACTACTACAAAAACAGGTATTTGCTACAGCTAATTCCGTAGCAAATCTGTAGCAAACACCCATTTTGCTACGAATTTGCTACGAATTTGGTTCGTGGATATAAGTCTCGTAGCTAAACTATTTGCTACGGTTTTTAGCTACGGGTTTATAATTTTGCAATGGACTTAGCTACAAAAAAAGACGTTGCTATTTTAGCTACGTTAGCTACTGATTTTGCTACAAATATATTTGCTACGGATTTTTAGCCATGGAATTTTGCTATGTAATCTAGCTACGGTTTTTTAGCTACAGAATTTTGCTACAAATTTCAGCTACCGAGTTGCCACATAGATTAGCTAGGAAAGTTGCTATGATTAATTCTACTAATTTTGCTAGGAAACTTAGCTACCATTTTAGCTTCAGATTTTTCTACGAATCTAGCTACGAATTTCAAAACTTTTTGCAACGAATTTTGCAAGCTTTTCGCTACAAATTTGGCCATGAATCTATCTATAATTTTTCAATAATTTTGTATTTATACTCTATTCCTATTGTTTGGTGTAGACAATACATTCAATATTCTTTAATTATGAAACATATATACTAAATATAAATATAGAAATCAAAACCATATAAAATAAAGTATCAAACGTATTCAAAAGCAATACAATAAGTACTAAAATTTTATTGCTTATCAAGATAAACTCATATCTTTATGAAACATGTTTGTGACAAGTTCCGTTACAACTGAAATCTGCTATTGCTTTTGAAGTATAACGTCGCACTTTTTCAATTTTCTTCATCATGGCATAATTCCTTACATCAATCCAATTCCATTATTTGTTCTTTTAACCAATGCACCTACAAGTAAATATAAAATCACGTTAAAATATATAATACAATAATACCAAACACATTAGAGCCTCTTATTGCTATTGTAACAAATTACAAGACCGAAAAAGTCATAAATCAACATACCTTCTACCAAGTACAATCTCACGCTTTGGTTAATCGTCCAAGCTCAATGCCTCATCAAATGTTATAGCTAACCCCTATATTGACCCACACAAACAGAAATATGCAAGATTGTTGTATGTAAATCATTGGCTATTAAAGTAATTAAAGTAATAAGCAGTTGCTAAGTTTCCCATGATGAAATCAAAACCATCTAAAGTTTGGGCTTTTTACCTGTCAAGAAATATATAGGTGTTATGCCATGCTACCAGTTTCCATCGGTATTTGTTTTGCCATGTAGGACATATGTTGTCATTGAATTGTATCACTTCCACTTCATTCTGTCTCATAGTTCCTCCCTCTTCACTATTTCCTTCAACAAAAAAAGATGAGAAGATTAGCAGAAGTAGCAATACTAACATATGTACTTTAGGATGAGTCATTTTAGATTTATGCTACAAATGGATACTATTTTAAAATAGCACATAACAACTATGTAGAAAGCAAAACAACTAAAAGGAAGTTCTACAACAAAACATAAACAACTTTGTAACAATAAAAAGAAATATAAATGGTTTCTAATCTGTGTCAAAAAAAAATTAAAAGCTAATCTCTAATATGAATACCTGCATTGTGAAAATTTAGAAATCTTTTGAATCAAAAGCCACAACCCATGAAAATGATGAAGCTAAATTAAATTGGGTGACCTAAAAATTTCTAACCATTTCTGTAAATCCCTTCAATTGATCTTTCATCTCCAATTAAGCCCCCATTTATTCTCTTTGTTGCAATTCCTAACCTAGATTACACAAAATAAATTGAAAAATCTAAACGATAGTGGCATAAAGAACCATAGAGTTAAAATCCTCACCTTTGAATCCAGCGTCTCCTGCTGCATCCCCTTCCCAGTCGATTAATACACCTTCGAAAATGATTTCGTTTTGTTGACTTGATCATATTCAAGAACCAGGGCGTTGATTCTTGTTAGGATATGAATGAGACTTTTTCAGAAGAGGTGGGGTTTGACGGTTTCATAGACTGGGGGAAATCGTGGGCGGCAAATTAGGGTTCTGGGGGGGGGGGGGGGGGGGAATTATAGGGATGAAAAATTTAGACTACACTGTAAAAAGAGTTATAAATTCAATAAAAAAAACTTTGATACAAAAATAAAAAATGTAAACCATAATAAACTGTTGGATACTTAATTTTTTGTGTACCATTTACTTTTTGTTTTTTATATTTGATTTTATATATTCCTTCTTAGTTTTGTGTGATCTCAACTAATAATCTCTAGAAGTTTAATAAAAAAAATTTAAGTATGAATTGAATACTCAAATTTTTATTTTTTCACCTGGATCGGAATTTGAATTCAAAATTCATGGCCAGATGAAAATCGATTTGAATTACAAATTTCAAATTATAGATTAAAATGTCATATTATCATATTTCATAATAATATAATACATCATTAAGAGATCTCACTTTTTTTAAATTAACATGTCAAATTATTAAATTTCAGATAAGTTAGCGCTTCAGATTTAAAGAAATTTTAATAAGTCTAACAACAGATAACACGGTAATATAACAGTAACAATAGTAACACTGGTATATACAAAGGGTTCTAGGTACTATATGTGAGCAATGGCATTGGCATTGGCATTGGCATTCGCTCACCATCCATAAGTTATAGAAATAGTCTAGGGAGGGATCATTAGATATAGCTAAGTGCTTCACCCATCTAGGGATAAAAATTATAAGTTTGGGACGTCTATTGGTGCTCCAATCTTATACTCGATTATAAAACATGTCGCATACTCGTCCTAATACTAGTATGGTATATGTCGTGTATAAAAAAAATTTAAATAAATAAAAATAGTATGTGTCAGGTATAAAAGGTTTGGAATATTAAAAGTTTCAATAACCGTTTGAAATATAAAAAAATTGTTATTATGACATAAAAAATCCTAAAAAAATAACCTAATATTTCATATCATGAACATAAATCATATTTCAAAAAAAAATCATATTTAATATAAAACTGAGTCTATTTGGTATGTTGTAGTGAAATAGACGAGAGAATAAAGTTGATGGGGTAATGGAATTAATAAATAAATAAAATAGATTATTGGTACCATGCAGGAATATAAAGAATCATTAATTTGTGTTGTTTTATAGCCAAGAACTAGAAAGGGACGAAAGAATAAAATACAATTGGTGGTGGCTGTGCCGACGGTGGTTGGAGGTAGCGGGTGGCGGTGGCATTGCAAACTTCATCTTTTTTTAAAATTAATCTTGATTACTACTTGAAAGTAGACTCTCGGAATGAGCTTACCTTATCTTGAACCAAAATTGGTATGATTTTGGCTCAATATCAAACGGTTGCTAAGAACACCCGAATTCTTCTACGGGTTTTGCTACGAATTTTTTCAAGTATTTTTAAAATACTTAAGACTTGATTTTGCTACGGATTTTGCTATTAATTTGTTCAGGATTTTTTTAAATAATTATTTTCTTCGTATTGCTATGGATTTTGCTACCGATTTTTTGCTACGGATTTATTTTCTTTGTTTTGCTACGGGTTTTGCTATGAATTTGTTCTAAGCTATTTCTAAAATACCATTTTCTTGATTTTGCTACGGACTTTGTTACATATATGTTCAAAAAAAATCTAAATACTTATTTTAGCAATTTTGCTATAGATTAAGCTACGGAATTTGCTATGGATTTCAATTGCAACGGAAGATCCGTAGCTAAATCATAGCTAAAAATGTTCGTAGCTAATCCGTGATTAATTCGTAGCAAAAGTTGCAACGGATTTCGTTCGTAGCAAAAATTCAGTAACAAATACCTGTTTATGCAGTAGTGTCGAAAGTGTTAGAAAAATAAACATTTGTGAAAGTTGAGAGTGATAACAGTTTTTTAGTTTAGAGTGTTCCTAGTCAAAAAGTTAAGAGTCACTTTGGTATGAGGTAATAGAATCAATGGGGGAATGAAACTGACGGGGTAATGGAATGAATCGATAAATGAATGAAGTAGATCATTATTATTCCATTATTTTGTTTGGTTGTCATAAACGAATGAAATGATTCATCACTTTATTATTATTATTATTATTATTAATAGTAGGAATATTAATAGCCTCATAAGTTGCGACGATATTGATAAATCGAATAAAAATAATCATAAAATATTAAACTACGTATGCGTGTTATGAAGTGTGAATTCACCAAATTTAGAATAATAATATTGATAATATAATAATAATAATAATTCGGTAATAATAATCAAAATATAATAATTATAATATAACAATAATAATATTAATAATTGTTGACTTTTTCATTGATTGGAAGAATAAAACACATTTTATCAAAGAATTGAAATCGTTAAAAAAGGAAAGAAACTCATTCCTTAGGAATGATCCATTCTATTAATACATGATAACCAAACATGTTTAACTTCATTCATTTGAAATGTTTTATTTCGTTCCGATTTTCATTCATGTATACCAAACGCGTAAGAGTATCGGTATAAACACTACCTAAGATCAGTATCTAAATCCAGTAACCTGTATTTTTATAACTTACGTGTTTTCTTTTGTCTGATCAAGTTACTTTTCTCATTAGTATTTATAATTGTTTAAGCAAATTAATTAATCATTTACAACAACAATAACCAAACTCAGTAAAATTCTCACCAATAGCACAGTTATTGGCATTGTTTGGAGTAGGGATGAGCATTTTGTCCCAAATACCCGTACACGTACTTGTACCCATACCGATTTAGCTTATTCGGTACGGGTATTGATACTCATTTTTGTTGAATTTTGGTACAGGTACAATCGGGTACAGGTACGGGTACGGTATGGGTACATTTGGTATTTTGTACCTGCTTGAAGTATATAAAGGTTTAATTGGGATTCTTCATATTTAATATATAAAATAAATTCTCCAACCATGTTATTATTGAACAAGTACCAAACGTTTTCTTCAAAATTAAATAATATAACATCCAAGACTCGAATCAACAAAAAATCACTTAAAATCGGCGACCGAATTAGGGTTTCTTCAATACTATCTTATCATTAAATCGACATCCAATTTGGTACCTGTACTAAGTTGGTACCCGTCACGTACTTGTGAAAGTACTGATACCCGAACTAATTCAGGTTGTTTGTTACTCGTACCGGAACCACTTTCAAGATCGTCGAATATTTAGAAATAAAATGGCAAAGGGGTACAAAAATGGGTACTATAACGAAATACCCGTACAAATACCCGTACCCGTGCCATACCGAAAATTTGGTACGAGTATTGGTACGTGTTTTTATTGATTTTTGGTACGAGTACAATCGGGTACATGTACGGGTACGGATACGGGTACTGTCCCACGCTCATCCCTAGTTTGGAGAGGGTGAGATGTAAGCAAACCGTTCATTTATACCAAAGAATAGAGAGGTTGCTTTCAAGAGACCCTCAACTCCTAAAAAAACTATGCGTATGAGACCAAATACAAGAAACATAAATTTCAACACTAAACCCTATATCATAAAGATAATAGTAATATTATATCAAAATAGTCATAATAGTAAATAGATAAATAAAAATGGTGACATTGGTAATGGATAAAAAGATAATATATATCTGAATTATTGGAATCAAAAAATTACAATAATAGATCCTATAGCACTAAAAATATATAAGGTAAATGAGAGCCTTAAGACACATTTCTAACCAAACTTTACATTCTTTAATATTAATCCTATGCCTTCAAGAACTCTTATCCTCAATCATGTCCACAGAAAGATGCAACGGTAGCAAATCATGCCTAATTATGTTGTCCTAAGTCAATTTGGGTCGTCCTCTACCCCTCTATAGTAATCTACAAATCTAGCAGGGGCCGTAATCTCTCTTCTCTTCACATGTCCGAACCATCTCAATCTCCCCTCTCAGCTTATCTTATCTTATAGTTAGTCGAGACCCCTAACCTCTCCCGAAAAACTTCATTTCTAACTCAGTCCAACCTTGTGTGTCCACACATTCACCTTAGCATTCTCATCTTTGCTACCTCCGGTTTATACGCATGTGCCTTCTTGATGGGTAACAATCTGTTCTAGATTATAGTGGTGTAAACATGCCAACCGAGTTCAACCTCGCCTGAAAGATTGAAGTGTACTTTTTAACACTATAATAAATTGAAGTCATGCTAAAAATGCAGTACATTGAATGGAAGCAAGGTCTTAAATTTAAGGTTAAATGATTAACATGTTGTTCACGTTCGATGACTATGACATCGATCTAACTGTTTAATTCTGTATGTTTTAAAAAAAAATATTTGCACGCCTCATAAAATTTCTTTGAGATTGTTTACGGTCCAGCTTATCGAAGTAGACGAAAATCCTGAGCGGAACCATTAACTATGGTTTAAAGAAAAGACGAATTTAAACCGGTTGGGTTGGTTTTAGTGGTTTGCTAACTGTTTTTTTGCTTTCTTTTTCAGATTATTAGTTTGTATCAAAATTCCACTAATAGAAAACAAGTCATTTTCTCACAAAAATTTCCTACAAATTTCCTACGACAAGTAGTTCCAACATATTTCCAACAAAAATAATAAGCTTCAACTTTGCTACAATAAACATTATGTTAAGTCAAAATAGTTTTTGTAGGAAAGTTGTAGGAAGTTTACAACCACATGTTTTTATAGCAATTTTGTAAGAAAAGTTGTTGGAAAACGATTGAAACGATTTTCAAGCTTGTGTTTTTCCAACGTAACTTTTTGTTTGGAAAATTGTTAGAAACTGGATTTTCCAACAAATTTCCTACGAATTCAGTTGTAGAAAAACATCTCTTTTTCTAGTAGTGTTCGCTTCACAATTCACAAATACAGTATATATCACAAAAATGAAATAAAATAATTAAACAAAAAAAGGTTAAACAGCTACTTTGGTTTACAAGAGAATTCCAAGTTCCAAAACGTTTTTCAGGCATGTGTTCCAAGTTCTAAATTGTCAAACGGACTGTTAAACCATAAACAAATGAATGCTAAACCAAACGATAAATGATAAATCTAAAACCGGTCAACTTCTTTCAGTTTCAAATGTTTATAATCCTAATTGAGATCCGAACTTATTTTCATGAAATACATAACTTGGACATATGCACATGTTATGTGCCAACCTCATGTTATGTCATGTTTCTTTTTAATTAATTATGTTTAGGAGTCACGTTCTAGTAGTGGTTGTTTATTTGTAATCCTTATTTAAGGTTCGTTTCGGAAGTTAATGAATTATGAATGAATATTATGAAATAAATGATCTGATTATCTCTCTAGTATATATATGGATTCTCTCTAACTTCTTAGACGATTTGATTAACGATTCGGTTCGCATCACCTCATGGAAATTTGCTGTGACTTTTTCCGAAGAAAACCATGATTGAAACGAACGACACACCGACACTGTATGACATCCCTTTCATCATTAACACCTTGTTGCAGGCTGCAGCTAATAGAGTTGACCTCTGAAACTTTGAAATTTAATTTTGGTTAATAATTATAAATGGAGGAAAAAATAGCTTATTTGAAATACCTGTTATGTAAACTGTGACGTGGCGAATTGTGTTCATACATTTGATATTTATACATTTATATCAATCTCTTAGGTTGAAGTCTATATATAGTTTGTTTGCTGAGCCACAATATCAGCAACAGAAGAAGCGTTTTCCCTCTGCTCTACCTCTCTTCTTTCGGCTGCTTATAGTTACTGCAACACCGAACGGCATTCAAATACAGGTACATAGAGAAATGCATTAAAACCATGTCAATTGTGCTATATGCATGTCTGTAAAGGCGGAACTATATCTTTGATTAAATGTTATTTCTTTATTTCATATCCGATATTAGTCGGCTAATTATTAATCGAATGATGTAATATATTCAACTCAAGGGTAATAAGTACATTGTCTTCTTATTTCCTGTTGTATATTAGTTGACTAATCATTAATCGATTGTTGTTGAGTTTTCAAGTCAAGGGTAATTGATTAAGTACATTGTGTTATTATTAATTTCTATCCTAGTTAGTTGACTAATCATTAATTGATTGATTGATTGATGTAGAGTGTTCAAGTCAAGGACTCAAGGGTAATTGATTAAGTACATTGTCTTCTTATTTCCTATACTAATCACTAAAAATGGAATCACTTGTTAACCTCTTTTAGCATTGATTTCATTAGTATTCAAAGGAGATAATAGAAAAACTCAATGATTGTTGAAGGTTTATTGTACCAATTGTTTAAATAACAATTCCACATCGTACAATCTATGTTTCTTGTCTAATTATCAAGAAGTTACCGAATACTAATAAAAAAAGAACTTTATTTATACATTATTAGTTAGGTTTAATTACAGAAAAGGTGTGTCCTTATACCCAAAAAATAAAGTCACAGTATGCTATTAATGTGTTTTCTGTTATTTATAACCAATAAATTAATATATGGTCATTATCCTCATTATCTGAGGAGGAATATGGCTTACTTTAAAGTATAATATATATTCATTTGGATCAAAACAAGGAAATATGTATTTGTCATTTAAACTAGAAAGCAAAAGTTGATTACCCATTAAAAAAGTATATGCTCAAATATATTTATATGTAGTTTCATCATTTTTAGGTTATTAATAGCTTATTAATACTGTATTTTTAATCAAATTTGTTTTCTGTTGTTTAGATTTCCTTTCACTATGCTTCTAATGTACTTTTGTGTTTCAAGTATAGTTTTTGAAATTGTGGTATTTTTGAAGCAGTCCTGCTATCTTTTGCAATAGCCGATTAGCCGTATGATTTACCTATATTTCATCTTGTACATATCCTATCAATAGTTTTACTACGAGTGAGATTTTACAATAAAACCCTTAATCCATGGTTAAAATTGATTTCAGCAAACAAAATAGACAAAGCCAAGGCTGAAATTGAACAAATCCAATTAAATATAGCATGTATTAGATCCCGCATCAGTTTCCAAATCAAGGGTCCAATAAAAGTTGGGGGCTAAAGCCTTGCTTTATCCATCGCCTTTTTTTAACTGTGAACTTTTATAAACTACACCAAAACAAATTAAGTCGGCCTTGAGAATACAATTGTTTAAATAATCACTTTAACAAAAATGAACTGTGAAAATCGAAATCAATGAGATAATAGCATGAAAAATCCAAAGTTTTATTAGCAAACCTTATTTTGAGTTTTTATGTATCGTTGCGGCGTCTTCGTTTTGAATAAAGTTTAATCTATAATATAAATTAACACGACGTAACAGTATTTTTGGAATTTAAAAGAGCATCACTTTGTTATGGAAAAAGTTAACAATCTATTCTTTCATTTAATTTGATCATAAACAATTTTAGGCAAACAACCAGTTTTAATATAACTTATATTGATTTTAAATTTAATTTTTAATACATCTACAATAAAAAAAAATTATAATTATCTGCATAATTTAAAAATTCTGAAATTATAATTATAGGATAATTGACAGTACATTTAACCCGTGAAATACAAATAGGATTTGTGTGTAACTATTATACAAAGCGCATATCTAATTTAATACTTGGATAATCATCAAACTTTTATTATTACTATTGTGATTATTATTATTATTAATTTATTATTATTATTAGGGAAAA
This sequence comes from Bidens hawaiensis, assembly GCF_021521415.1. Lineage (NCBI taxonomy): Eukaryota > Viridiplantae > Streptophyta > Magnoliopsida > Asterales > Asteraceae > Bidens > Bidens hawaiensis. The sequence continues at coordinate 10,009 of NW_027506061.1, forward strand.
TTCCCAAACTAACCCTTTAGAGAGAGAAATTAAAATAGCTCAACTTTTGTTTAGAATCCGAAAATAGTCCTTCAAATCTCGTTTAGGGCGTCACATTGGGAATCGATCCATATTCAAAATGATTTGAATCTCGTCAACTCCGTTCAAATTTTAAGTAAGCTCGTCTTCCCTAACCAAATTTTAAAATAAACTTTCTGCTTTGTCCATTTTTATGGGAAAATATTTGTCCTTTTCTTTAAAACTATTACTCTCTCTTCTCATCTCTTTCTTCCCAATTAATAACTCTTTGTCATCTTATCATCTTCCTTATAAAAAAAACCTCCAGCCATGTAAATTGGATTGGGCTCCAGCGACGCTTAAACTGTTTCCGGCGAGCACAAATCAGAACCCGATAAACTCGTCCATTAGCTTTGATTTGTGCTCGCTGGAAACGGTTCAAACGTCGTCAAAGCCAAATCTGGTTTACACTGTTGGAGGTTTTTGTTTAAGGAAGAGGATGATGAGAGAAATTGGGAAGAGAGAGAAATAGTTTTAAAGAAAATGACAAAACTTTTATTCTTTAAAAATGGACGAAACTGACGGGATTTCCTAAAATTTGGTCGGGGAAGACGAGATTACTTAAAATTTGGACGGAGCTGACGCGATTCAAATCATTTTGAATCTCGTTGAATTGATTCCGAGTATGTCGCCCCAAACGAGATTTGTAGGGCTGTTTTCAAATTTTAAACAAAAGTTAGGTTATTTTTAATTTCTTTCTCTAAAAAAAGAATGGCTAGTTTAGGCCCTTATTATTATTATTATTATCTCACCGGATACTCTCTCTGGAAAATCGGTTTAGCTGTTGGAGTTTTAACTGTATGGTAAGGTAAGACTAGAACAACTAGGTATGTATCTCTCTCTGCATGGAACATCCTAACAACGACTCATTCTCAGTTTCCACCCAATAATTATTAAAAACTAGGTATATATATGCATCTAGCTCTTATTATCATTTGAATTATATATAAGATTATGATCCCAGGAGAGGAATTAAGATATGTACTGATATATATAATAGGTAATTTGGAGGTTGATCAAAAGATGAGAAGGAATGAATAATCAGGAATCTGATTACATATTTCTTGCGGATGAACATCAAGAGGCTAATAATAATAATAATATCAATGGAGATGGGAATGGAGATAATTTTTTCGACGCCGATGAAAATGAAGATAATAATATTATGGATAGGAAGGATTGTGAATCCTTGACATATGCTGATTATGATGATGATGAGCCTCTCCCTCTAAGCAAATTACCTGATGATTCTTTGGACCCATCATGGCCTCAAAGTTATAGGTACACCTTTTCTGCTTTCATCACTTATTTATGGACTATTATTAACCCTATGACTGATCTGTGCTAGTTGAAACTTCAAGATATGTATACATTTCTTGCACAATTTGGTGTTAACTATTTTACTAATGGCATTTGTTTGCTTTTTCATAATCATTTTTAAAGCTTAGTGTTACAACAAAAATAGTTTAAGAAAATACATAGTTTAATATCTAATTTTGCCCAAAGAATCAAGCTCTATAAGTCCTTGCAAGAATAGTTTAAAAAATTTAACATTACTCAACTTTTCATAAGACTATATATTTTAAAAAAGAGTAAAAAGTAACAATTTTTTTTCTATTTAAGAAAAGAATGACCAAGTTTGTAAATAAAATCATCTTCTATGGTTGGCTGTCTACATCTTACCATCATCTCCTCAGACTTTACCATAGCTTTGATATTGGTGGGATATACTGAGTACAATGATGATGATGGTTATTATATTTTTTATAAGGGCAATAAGGTTCCTAATTAAAACCCTACTTAACCCCAATTTGGTGCCTAATAAAATTTTCAGTAGATAGAAGAACCCAACCAGCTTCTCTTATCCTAATATAACCCTTAAGGAACTTGCTAAATGCTTAAGTACGTACACACCCTCACTCCATTTACCCTTGTCATAAAACAAGGGAGATGAAAACATTGAGATTTTGAAGTCTTTTGAAATTGAAAACTAGTAATGTACGTATTATGTGGTTGTTTGGTTTCTAATTCTTTGTGTTTTTTCTTATTTATTATAAGTACACACATATCTTTTCTTATTTATTATAAGTACACACCTATCCAAGACTATTGTGACTTAAGTACTGAGTAACCTCTATGATTTTATATCATGAGGGGGTTCCAAGCTAGGAGCACTGCCTTAGCAGGTCATGGGGCCAGGCCCTTGTAGGATTCAGGCAACGCCACACCACTAGTAGTAAACTTAAGGTCGGATGTGACTTCGAAGTTCACTAGTAAAAGTATTGAAGGTAATTAGCCGCCTTGGAACTTCGGTAAATGTTTAGTCTGCTACGAAAGTACAATCTGTGGTACAAATGTAACTACTACGATTACACCCAAAACTGTCACTGGAATGACATTTTACCCAACCTTTGTGTCGATTCGACATCTAGATTTGAAATAATTTCTATATCGAATTTCACAAACTTCTCATTCTTTAAAAAACTTTCTATCTTATTCGATTATTGATTTCATGATATGCAAAATACTTTAATTTGGGAAAAAAAATATCGATCAGTGCGTATAAGAGATATCCAGTCATATATGAAATCCAAAATTCTTACATGTTCTTTACGTGTTTCTTTATCGACCAAGGTTTCACTACTTTAAAAACAAATTCAATTATGTTAATACAAAAAGGATTTAAAATAGAACTCGCTTAAAATTTCGCATTATTAGTTATGACATACAGTTAAAATCCGACTCTAGTTGCTTCTCAAGGTTGCCAGTTTATATACGCATATATAATCTGTTTACATATATAATTAGAGCCTGTAAGTAGTAGTGACTGTGACAATAGGATGAACAAAACTGAAATATATGATTTGATTATAAAAAATATTTGTCTATGGCCAATGTCACTTATATATCTTTTTTATTTCTTTATTTGGTGTTTCAGGAGATCAATGGATCTTTTAGCAACTCGGAGTCTGAACTTCCTGGGGTCTCCTAAATTATCACCAGTAGATGGTTCATCCGTTCCTTCATCGCCTAGAAGGAGGATAATTACTAGTTCAGAAAAACCTCTCTTGTCCGCAGAAGAAGACCAACAGTTACAAGAACATCATAGTTCTGAAGCTTCATTTCCTCCTCAAAGGACATCTTCTACAAAAAAGCTGTCACAACTTCAGAAATCTCCAACGGTTAGAAAGAGCTCGTTCAGTCAAGCTGTGATTAACGGTATATATATTACAACAATAACCATATCTTTAAAAATCTCACCTATAGCAAAGCTATTGATAAGGTCTGTGAGGGTGGGATATAGGCAGACCATATCTCTATTTCATAGGATAAAGAGGTTGCTTCGATTCAAGGAGACACGCGGCTCCAAAACCATTCATGGACATAAAAAGTATATTAGAAACATGGAGTGCTAGTTTGGAATCTAAATGGCAGAAAACAAAAACTACTGAAAAATATAGAATTACGAAGCTACTAATAGCCGAAATGATTTGATTAGGAGATATTAGTTAGAATTTATTTAATTATCTCTACCATAATCAGGATATATGATTTGATTAGGTTCAAATGGAATATACAAGTTTACCTGGTTTCATTTGTCTCGCTAAAAGCAACCTCTCTATCCTTTAGGATAGAGGTATGGTTTGCCTACATCTCACCCACCCCTGACCCTACTAATAGCTTTGTTATACATAGTGATTTATGGTGCATGATGATTTCTTGTAGGGGTGAATCTTCTTTGTGGAGTAGGACTTCTTTCTACTCCTTATGCAGCGAAACAGGGAGGATGGGCCGGCATGTCAGTGTTGTTCATCTTTTGTGTTCTTTCCTTCTACACGGGTCTCCTTCTTCTTTCTTGTTTGGATAGTCGGCCCGGTCTTAAGACCTACCCTGATATTGGTGAGGCTGCCTTTGGCAAAGCCGGACGCCTTGTCATCTCTGTAAGTTTGATTAATGTTCAAGTGTTGTAAGTTGTTTTTTATCAACTAATTTTATCATCATGTTTATTGTTTTGGTGCAGATAATTTTGTACGTGGAGTTGTATGTAAGTAACCGCTTTTCCTATGTTTCAACCAATGTTTTCATAACCGGAAATGAGCCGCTTTGCCGGCCCACTGGTTAAGTGGTCATACATGAATGACTGTCATTATAAATTTTTAAAATAAGAGGTATATATATAATTAATACAAAAAAAAGAGTATGAAGCATGGAATAAACAAAATATAAAGTCTCAGTAGGTAAAATGACATTTTGGATGGGAAAATTAAAACATTTTGATGATTCGGTCCACCCATCGGTTCCCTAGCCAGTTCAAATAGAGGTGGTTCAACAAGTCCAACTGGCCAATCTGGTCCAGTTCTGAAAACAATGGTTTTAACCACTTTACTTTTACTATGGTTAACTAAATCACTCACATCCATCATTGCAGGCGGCGTGCGTTGAATATATAATCTTGGAGAGTGATAATCTATCTTCTTTGTTTCCAAATGCACAATTAAGCCTCGGAGGATATCATCTAACTTCCCATTATTTGTGCGCGATAATGGTCACTCTTGTTGTTCTTCCAACAGTTTGGCTTCGTGACATGAGCGTTCTCAGTTACATCTCCGGTTAGTCCAAAATATAATAGCAAAATATCAACAGTTTTTAAACTTTACGAGTTCTAACTTTTGTCTTCGTGTTTGTATCTAGCTGGAGGAGTTTTTGTTTCGGTTCTTTTGGTCTTTTGTTTGTTTTGGATTGGTTTGGTGGATAACATCGGATTTCAGATTGAAAGTACAAAAACATTAAATATGCCAAAGTTGCCAGTGGCGATCGGGCTCTATGGTTATTGTTATGCAGGGCATGCTGTTCTTCCTAACATTTATGCATCTATGGAAAAAAGAAGTCAGTTTCCCCTAGTCCTGTTTGCCAGGTAGGTACTTCCTTAAATCAAGCAAACAAAAGCTCGAGGCCCGGGTTATACAATATAGACAGAATTTCATACAATATTAAACTTTTTATGAAACTTTGCAATATGCACCTTACTTTATGCTGGAGTCGCGATAATGGGATACATGATGTTCGGTGAATCGATAGAATCACAGTTTACTCTCAACCTACCTTCAAATTTTGTTTCTTCCAAAATTGCAGTATGGGCTACGGTATGCTAACTACTGATCACACGCACGATTAGTTTCTGAAATTTCATTGAACTTATATCTGTTACTTGTTCTTGTGTAGGTAATCAATCCATTTACCAAATATCCTTTTGCCTGAAGTAATGGTTAAGACTCTTATATAAGTACAACATTTTATATATTTATTGCTATTTTTGCACCAATATAATATAAGATAGAAACATAATCCTAAAGAACAATTGTATGTTCCTTAACAAGAATCACATATGCTTTAACTATATCTCCGGTGGCGATGTGTCTTGAGGAACTGATGCCGTCAAACCATTTGGGGTCTCACATTTACTCCTTCCTCATTAGAACGACTTTAGTGGCGTCTACTTTGGTTGTGGCCCTCACTTTCCCGTTCTTTGGTAGGTTCTCACATTATGTGCTCTAATATACTTGGTCTAGAGGTTGAAACGCATCATGTGTATATAATTGCGATCATTTCCTTTTTTTTACAGGGTTGGTTATGTCTTTGATCGGATCATTACTCACAATGCTAGTGGTAAGTTCTAACTTGTCATGTTTGTCCTTCACATACATCCACCTAGGAGTGAATTTCTGATACACACGTACCTGACACAAAATTCACTGATCAGGTTCCAGTTAGTTTTGGGTCGAACCCACAAACATCTTTAGCTAAACAGTTCATATTGGGCTCAACCTTCTTTTTTTCTAAATGTGTTTTATGTCATATTAGTTGGGTGTGAACTAATGAAAGTTCCTACAGAAAGAAGCCATGTTTTATAGTTAATGCAACTGTTTCATACATATTTGTATTTTATTGTAAATTTATAATTTTAGAGCACAAGTATAATAAAAATTAAAAAGAAAGAAAAAACATATTTTGTGGTTAAACGGGTCGTGTTAGTCTCAACCCATGAACAGTGTACCGTGTTTGGGCCCACCTATTTGACACTATTTTCGTGTTAGTTCCATGCTGGAATCTGACCCGCCAACCTACAAATACGACCTATATAGCACCCTTACAATTGACTGACCGAGAACACAAAACTAACACGGTTTTTGATATTCCAGTCATTGATATTTCCATGTGCTTTTTTTCTGCAAATCGTCAAAGGAAACGTAACTCTCTTTCAGGTATCAAACATACTTTCCTCAACTTTAACATGCCATAAAACAGCACTGCTGCTGTCTTATTGAATTCCAAGGATAATCTAATCTATCAACATTTGTGAATCATTTACTTTCAATCTTACTTTTCCGTTTGATTTTGGTAGGTTTCGCTTTGCGTGTTAATCATCGTAATCGGCATTGTCTCAGCAGTGTTTGGAACATACACAAGCTTATCTGAGATCATTCAACAGCTTTTATAATCGTGTTTTGATTATTGTTTTAGAACTTGTATGACACGCCTGTTCACAAATTATCAATATCATATCTTGGACTGCACCAAGAACATTTTTTTTATATTACAACTGAGAATCAGACCAAGTGTACTTGTTCCCGTTATGAATGTTACGGTGGGAGTAAACGAGCCAAGCCCAAATTCACCTAGGCTCACCTGGGTTGTTTTGAGCTTATTTTTAAAGCTCGAGCTTGACTCATGATTTCAAGCTCAAAATCGGCTATTTTAGTCTTTTACTAATATATACACATTATAACTATTTCTTATATATAGTTTAACTACAATTTGCATATATGACATAAATATATATTATTTAATTACTTTTAACAAAATTTAATATATAATCATAGTAGTAATTATAAAAAATATATATTTAATTTAATATATAATATAACAATCATATTTTAAAACAGACTCATTCAAGCTCGGGTATGTTTGAGCCTCTAGCAAGTCGATCTCGAGTAGCTCACAGACAGCTTGACTTGTTTACACCCTTACGGTTTACTGGTTTTGTTGTAGCAACATAATACAGAACATTCTTAAAGCAAGATAACAAAATTTTTATATATTCAAAGCAGTGTAAAACTAGTTTTTTGCATTCATGAAGCAATCAAAACATTGGCAAGATTCAAAACTTAACAATTTCGAGCAAACGAACACATATAAACAACCAGTTTAACAAGCATTCTTAAACCAATCAACCAAAAACGATACGAAAATAAGGTCCAACAAACATACATTGTTAATGCATCTAAACCATCACTCTCCTCTGCACAACTTTCGCTTTCTCGGCGTCTATAATCGACTCCACCATCTTAACACAACTCTCCAACTTCCCTTCGGCATTCACAACCACAATCAAAATTCTTCATCTGCTTCAACTCTTCCCGAGCCGTAGCAACCCTCACCAGCAACGATTCCTTACTCTCCGTCTTCCTATCAATCAACCTCATAACCAGCTCGCTCTCACTCTCCGCCACCAGAAACACAAAAACCGCAGAATCCCCAAGAATCTTCCTCAACGTCGACGCCCCCTGAATATCGACCCTCAAGACGATATCATACCCTTTGGCCATATAATCCCGAATCTGCTGTTTTGGTATCCCCTTATAATCCCCGTACACCAATGCATACTGCAAAAGCTCATCATCTTCCACCATTTTTAAAAACTCATCTTTGGTTACGAAATAATAATCTTTCCCGTGAACCTCACCGGGTCTCATGGGCCGACTCGTTGCGGTCACAACAAAGTGAATATTATTCCTGACTTCTCTCAGGCATTTTATCAAACAGTCTTTGCCCACACCACTTGGGCCACTGATAACAATAACCAAAGGCCTTGGATTTGGGGCTAAAGACTCGGAACTGAATGATGAGCCCATGGTGGTTTCCAGTGACCGGTACAGTTCGGTCCGGTCGGCGGATTCCGGCAACGGAATTGGGGCGGCGGGTCGGCGGTTGTCGGACATGCTGGAAATTGATTTTAGGGTTTGAAAATTGGGGGTTTTGAAATTGGGTGAAGACGAGTAAAGGGTTAGTGGATTTTGTGGTGAAGAATAATGGGTTGAGCTTGGAATACGGGATTGTGGTGCACAAGCGTCGAATTAGCATCGGATTTAAACTGGGTTTTGACGTTGGATTGGTGGTGATGATATTGTGGGCAGAAACAGAGGCGCTCAGAGGTAGTTGAAACCTTGGCCGAAGGGGTTACCCAAATGCTAAACCTGTTGGAACGGGTTTTGGGTTAGAACCGGTTTCGGGACAAAGGGGGCGGGTCAACACGGGTTTTCGGGTTAGAACGGGTTGGTTTAAAAATGTTTTTTTTTTAATTACTGTACATTTCAGTTTTACTTTAAGTTGTCGACAACGATTATATTAAGTTCAATTTATTTAATTTATTTTTATCTTGTTTAAAATAAAGTGAGTTATTAGCATGGTTGTAATAATCCTGACTAGTTATCGATTAATCCTGATTAATTAGTTAATCCCTAATTAATCGTTAGTTCTATCCTTACTGCCTGACTAGTTGCTGGCGATTACTACAGCACTGATTATTAGATAAATTTATAAAAGTAGGGAAAAGATATTGTACAATAATGCCTTAACGTACGATAGGTACGCGAGACGCTCAAAGGCAAAAGTACTAAAACGCTCAACCAAACCCTAAAACGCTCAGTCAAAAGACTAAAACGTTTAAAAACGCTCAAAACGGTTTTCGTGAAAAAAAAAGTAAAAAATTGATCGATTACCATCCAGAATTGTTTTTTTTCGGTGAACCAATGATTAATTGGATATGTATTGACGATTCCGAGATGTTGGGATGTGATTTCATGGATCGATTTCGTGAAAAGAAAAAAGATTCGTGTACCTATTGTACGTTAAAGTATTATTGTATTGGATCTTTTCCCTGTAAAAAGTAACAGTAATAAGTTTAGATTGTCAAATTTAAATCCACTTGAAAATTTGATTAGAGAGACCCGTTTATTTTACACGCATAAATACAAACAACAAGAAGAGTCTTGACTTGACACTAACCAGAAAATTTTCAACCCATTTTTGCCTTTAGAAACTGTATTTATTAATTATAAACATTATTATCCTACAAAATAAGTATATGAATAACTAAAACTTGTGTTTTAAGTATGTTTTGATTGGAAAAATAACATAAAGCAACAAAGTTATCTGTTTTGTTTTGGCTATTCCTAACCATTGTTTCACTGGAAACAGCTATTTTTGTGTAACTTGTTAGTTAGCTAATTACTTAACAAACATGATAATTGATAACACTGTTGTATTGTATGAAAGTAACAATAATAACGTTATATCTTATTCGGTTACATTCATAAGTAGTTCGTATTTGTGATCATACGCTTACACAACACGCTCGAATTTAATTCGTTCGCACGAGCTTAGGATTGCCAGTCAAACAAACGAACCACTTGTTATCTCCGATGACAGGATCAACAAGCCTTCTCTTCAACCCCTCCCTCATCGACTTCTGACAACCGCCATCATTTGGTGTCGAGGCAGTCTTGAATGGCGGCAATGGTGTTTCCGGACTCGCCATATCAGCTTCCACAATGTGGTTCACCATTTCCAACACTTGGCTCATTCTCGGCCTCATTCTTGGTTGTTTTAGCAAGCACTTGTTAGCCACCGCAGCTAGTTTTTGTGCAGACTTTAGAGAATAGTTCCCCTCGAGCCGAGGGTCTAAAATCTGTTGAAATTTTCTTAAGTCGCTGGAGATGTGCGGTCTAACCCAGTCCAATAACTTTTGCTCGTGTTTGGGCCGGTTGGGATCCAATGGCTTCCTGCCCGTTATAAGTTCGAATAAGAACACTCCATAACTCCAAACATCGCTCTTGTATGTGAGGCGTCCCGTTTGGATGTATTCTGGTGCTGCATATCCAACTGTTCCAACCACCTGTTTGGATTAAGAAATATATAAAATATTATGAGAATATCGATGTGTTAGGGTATAATGGTCATTTTAAAAAAAATTAACCAGTCGAGTAACGTACTGCCGTTGAGACATGGCTTAGCCCGTCTGACGGGCCAAGCCTAGCCAACCCAAAATCTGAAAGCTTCGCGTTCCAGTTCTCGTCTAACAAAATGTTTGAAGATTTGAAATCTCTAAAGATTATCTGATCATCATAACACAATGTTTTAACTTTTAAGTTTTAACCAATAAATCCCATAAATTAAAAAGTCAAAGTAGTTTGACTTTGTTTTCATAAGGGTACCTGAAATTCCATTTCTTCATGGAGGTAAGCTAAACCTCGAGCAGCGTCTTGCGCGATTCTCAGTCGTGTTGACCAAGGAATAGGTGTTCGAACCCTGCTAGACAAATGATCTTGGACACTCCGGTTTGGCATATATTCATACACGAGTAGACGTTGGATCCCTCGTTCATCATCTTCAGCACAATATCCCACCAGTTTGACCAGGTTCGGGTGGTCAACGAACCCGAGAACATTCACTTCTGTAATCCATTCCTTGTGTCCCTAAGAAACATTAATAAATGGCAACAAAATGATCACATGTGACAAACAAACAACATAGTATGACACAAACATACATATAGTTTAAGGTTGTTAACTAACTAACTAACTAACTAACTAACTAACTAACTAACCTGCAGCCCTCTTCTGCCAAGTTGTTTAATAGCAACATCAATCTTTTTACTTGAACCATCTGCGGTTCTAAGAACCGAACGATACACGCATCCAAAACCACCTTCCCCAATCACGAGGGCTCGGCTAAAGTTTCTTGTGGCTGATTTCAGCTCAGCAAAGGTGAACTCTCTGAGATTATTATTATTACTGTTACTGTTACGACTCCGTCTTTGACTTAAACTTGCAAAAGAAGTCCTGGCAGAGGACTCGGTGCTAACATCCGAGTTGTCATGTGAAGTAAACTCAGAGCTCGATTTCTTTTGATCGTCTTGACCGTTGGATATGCAAGGAGAAGAATGGGCCGGGGTTGACTTTGCAGTCCTTGTGTCGTTGTTTCTGTCTCCATGGGAGGAAGAAGAGAAGGAGAAACATCTCATGGCCTTCATTGCCTGAAAAATAACCATTGGTTTGTCACAAATCAATAGCCATAAGTATTAAAATTTCATAGAATCTTATGTGATCATAGATGGCAGTTTAGGCACATTACTTATGTATAGTTTGTTCTGGTTATCATTTATTTACAATATATTATGATTTTTCTTAATCATAAAAACACAACAATAACTCACTAGAGCACATGTTTAATATCCTCTTCATATTTGACTTTTGAATGTTCATGGCTTCCATCTCACAGAGTCACAGAGGCTTTTAGTTGTCAATGAATCATGCCAATAAAAGTATGAATATTTCATATTTAAACAATCTAACAAGAAAAAACAATTTGATTGTGTTCATACTATTTTATTTAACATATAATTTAGCTTTTCCTTAACAACTCATAATATTTATTTTTCAAAATCTAAATACACGCGGTTTTCTTTATTTATTTTGGTCTATATCTAGTAATATAGATATAAGTTTTTTTGAAATCCGAATTAGATCCAAAATAACATATCTACAAGACCAACCAATAGTACAATTAGATCTTCAATAAAACTTATATTATAATGTAAACAAATAAATAAATAGATATACAAAATCGTATTCTTGAATATTTAAGAAATTAAAATTATAAGTTATATATAAAGAAAAACTAAATTATATATTAAATAAAATATTAAGAAAAAAAGTAAGTAATTATTTATTTGTTTAGTTCGCACTCCCTCAAAGCAAATTCGGTTAATTCACTTTTTTTAGCCAGTGATTTCCCTGCTATATTGATGTAATATCTATGTTTCTACATATTGGAACCCAATTTTTGACACATCTAAATAAAGAAAATCTAAAACATGCATCAATTTGCTAGAAGGTCATAGATCTTAATCACTAGACAAAACTAGTAGTTATTGAATTACTATCGCAAATAGTTTTGAAAATTACCTATAATTGCCTTTTTTTTTGCTTCCTAAACCCACCTACTAAATAAATAAAATCTTTTATTTTAAAGACAATATATATATATAATATTTGTTAATCATAAATTATTAAAATATCAACAATAACATACTAGAGCACATGTTGAGTATTCTCTTCATATTGGCTTTTGAGATTTTCATGGCCTCCATCTTACGAGGCTTGGTTGTCAATGAGTCATGCCATTAAAAGCATGAGCTTTATATCTTTTAATATATGCTTGACTCTATACATGACACTTTATAATTCAAAAACTAAAAAAGAAATAACAACTTGAAAGAAGCTCACATTAATTATATATATGAAGAATGAATCTATATTGAAATCAAAACTTAAGTCACAGCAAACACGTTGTAAGATCAAGAAAACCTAATTAAAACAAAGAGCCAACATGTTGTAGACAGCAAAATTAACATTTAACAAAGTGTTTGATTTAGAATAATTAAGAAAAGGATGAAATACCATATGATCAATAATGTGAGTCGAAGATTGGTACGAAATTGAAGTACTACAAAGCTTCAAGCACGCGCATATTGAAGTTGATCCGATCGAAAAGCTAAATAAAATGGGAGAATTATTAATAAGAAGTTGAGATAAATTGAAAGGAGTTGTATAAAAATGGAAACATGACAGCTAGAACTTAGCTCACCGAACTTATGTCCTGTTGCCTAGCTAATGTAAGTTACAATTTACAAAAATGATGAGGAGTGTATATATGGTGATGAGGCTAAGTGGGGAAGGAGGGAGAGAAAGTCTTTGAAAGGGAGATTAAAATTAAACACAAAGTGACAAATGTTAGGGGTGTTTGGTGGCTTGATGCTACTGTGACAAATGTTAGGGGTGTTTGGTGGCTTGATGCTACTTATTAATTTTGGTTTTACTTTGTTTAATATAAGTAATCATCCAAATAACAAAGACATATAGGTCCTTTTCAAGTACGGATGTAGATAGATCGGAGTACGAATTACAACTGGGATTGGAATAGTACTAGTCTACTAGGTGAATAGATTTTTTTTTTGAACGATACTAGGTGAATATCGAATAGAATAGATGTTGCTCGAATTTATTATTTACACGTGTTTTACCTGAAACTAAAGTATAATGAATAACATGTTAAAAATAGTAAAAGTATAGAATTTGTAGAAATTTATTTGACTATTTAATGTGTTAGATCGTTCTTTTCTGATGTAAGTATAAGATCATGTTTTGGATAACGGTAGTGTTAATAGTTATTCATTAATTGTATAACATCCTAAAATGGGCATACCTACTGCCCGTGAACCCGATGGATAATGAGTAACGAGTAGGTTGTCATGAGCTGAGTCAAGCCAGTCAAGCTCTAGCTCAGCTCAAATATTAAATCAAGTTAAAATATGGACCAGTTAAGCTCAACCGGGTTTAAAATAATATTACCTCATCTCGTTTTAAATCGGTTAAATTTTTAGAATTTAAAATAAAGAAAAGCTTTTTAATGGAGAGTTGGGCTATAAAATATATTAAATTGTAGTTAATATAAGTTATCCAACCTTAATTCGGCTTATTTCAAGCAAACTTTAACCCACAAACTGTTTGGAGAGTTCTAGTAACATATATTAGATGGGAAATGATATCTAAGGCTTTCGGGTGTGGTTGCACAAAATAATCAGGTATGGACATGGAGTGAGACATGGTTTTATAATCATGTATGAATTTGAGATTACCAACACTCAACTTATATCTAATCTAATACAGTAATGCTCATTTTCAAGTATGTTTACATGTTTAATTGTTTATCTTGTATCTAAGTTATTCTTGCAATATATACAACTCTAAGTGTTACACGTATTTAGAATATCATTGATATAATGTAATAATGCCGACGGCATTTTGGCTTAATGACATCGGATGTGATACTAGCTTGAGTCTCATAAGATGGGTTATGGTGAATTTTGTAAGTGAATTTAATTAAGTTGTTTTATAGAGATACTAAAATACAGAGTAGTAATATAATGAAGAGAATATTTAGCTGTTCAGTTTGTTAGTTACTCCATAGTATATATAACATAACATATGTTATTATCTATAGCTATATAAGAATACTCATGTTCTCAAGAATAGAATCCAATTTAAACTTAATCTTGAGTAGCTAGCTAGCAAATGATTCTTACTTGTTCGTATTTTAGATCAATGCTAAGATAGATTTATGCTTATGCTGTCAACGTTTATTTGTGTGCCCAAAGCAATAATCAGTTATTACAATACCAATTCTTCCTTTAACACCCTATATCATCAATTTACAACATATATAATAAAAACAGTGGGTCACTATTAAATTACTTAGTTATATCATATCCTTTGTTTAGTAACACTATTAAATTACTTAGTTACTTGTATGTAACATATGAAGATACATATAGCAATTTAGCATAAATAAAATTAATTAATTCCACATCAACAATTAATTTTGGATTGCGTATAATCAATATTTTACAATATATTCATTAAATAATTGCACTTGTTGAAGACTTTTGGCACTTGTCCTTTGATGGGCACCTCATGTTGAAATTTAGCACCCCAACAAGCAACGCGTCTAAACATGTAGCACCCACGTTTGGGTTTTTTTAATGATTGATCATGGGGACATCAACCATAAAGATTTTGGCTAACTTGAACTCTTATCTACATTCCAAGTGTCTATTGTTGTAACATGTAAACAAATAGTCAAGCCTAAATACCCATATTGTTGACTTCATATATATTTAATGCTGACATATCGTGTTTAGGAGTTTGGCTCTTTTTTTCAAATTACTTGTGTGTTGTGATATGATTCGAGTTATTGTCTTAAATCAATAATCTACTTGATTTATGACGCTTGGTTGGTTCATGTTACATGTTTGGATATAGTGTTTGATTGATACCTTTTATATCCAAGTCAGGTTACATTTAGATGTATAGATTAGGTTTTACAATGGCTTCTTCTCATTGTGGCTTTAAAAATATTTTTTGAGTTTGTCATGCAACTAGGAAAGGGTATTTAAGCCTAAATCACAAACTTACATAACGAAAAATATGTTTGGACTCCGATTCTTTAAAGTTTAAAAATTAGCAACGTATGACTAGTTGAATAGTTCATTTATTGCATGGAGATGGTAAATGAACATGCAATCGATGAGTAAATTGGAGCATTAAGGACGGGTAACCAAATGGATATTTGGGTATAAGGTCCGGTATTTGATTAGTTTTAAAAAAACTACGAGTATGATATAAGATAATATTCGACCGATTATCGATAATAAGATATCTGAATTATACAAACCCTTTTACTCAAATCATAACATTTTTTATTTATCTATTTCTTTGTTATTGGGTAATAAATTCATACTTTTAATTTCTTTAGGAAGAAAGTTATAAATTGAAAGGCATGAGATTAACTTTGGAAATCCTAATAGATATTTCTAATACTCTTTTAAAGGAGCCTTAACGATGATTATTTTATAGGTGGTTCCCTCGGATGTAGGACATGATCAGCGTGTATATCCCCATACATGGTTAGACAGGACACAAAACATGTATATATGAACACGACACGAAAACTTATCGTGTACTTATATCCTAAACCCGAACACGAACCTGTTAATAACAAGTATACACGATATGACACGATTGGAGCTAATGTGGGATCCGCTCAAATGCCTACCGGTTTAGGTAAATATTTAATGTATTCCCCAACCGGATAAGTCATTTTTGGAAGAGAAACTATCTGTTTTGGGATTTGTGTGTTCCTTGGTTAAAACCTCTAAGGGGTCCAAATAGGTTGGACTTGAGTCGGCTGAAAAAAGACATACAATCTTGGCAAGAACACTGTTCCGCAGAATATATGACTCATGCTCCTTTAGATTCTTCAAATTCCGTGGGTGGAATAGCTACAAAGAGTTGTTTCGAAACACAATAACATTGTTCGGTGGCCAGTGGTGCCGCTGCAACTGAGAGAAGGCTGGACTGTCAGGCAATCGGAGATGTGAAGAGGTAGACCGGAGAATCAAAGGGTTGTGACTATCTGGGAAACCAACGGACTACTGGAGAGGGAGTATCGGAGAAGGGTTTATGCGCCATCTGTTTGATGTTGGATTGGAATGATGCGCGTCGTGTTCTGTTTGGTGTAAAACTTTAGGGTTAACTATTTAGGGTATATAACATATTATACTATTATATATTTTTATTTATAAAAAAATCTAGTCAGGTATTAAAGAATACTTAACAGGTGAACGGGTATTTTACTTGTTTAGATACGAAAATTAACAAGACCCGACATGAGTCGCACTAAAGAAAAAGTAGTAGTTAGTGATAGACTATCGAACAAAAATTTTCTAACCCCCGTACCAAAAACTTCTGGGTCCGCCACTGCCCACCATATAAGCTAATCCAAACATTTTTTTAGAACTCCTTTTATAAAAATCATAAGTTAATAAGTCATTTTAACAAAAAGTCCTTATGTTCTTGAATAAGCAATCCCAAACACACCCATAGTTTAACGAGGTGCCATACATTTCATGGATTGAACTTATTGTCCTTTTAAGAGCATTCCCGACAGCTCCATTAAAGTTTTATGAGTGAAATTTGAAAATTATAGGTTAGGGTTTTTAAGTGGTTGTGAGCAATGTTGTAAAAGTCGGATTACAAGGCCGAGTACTCACTACAAGGTATGTCGTCGAGACGAGTTTTTGTATATCCGTGTAGTTACTAAGAATCGGTCAAAGGTGGTCTACCTCAGTCAGAATCATATCTTATCGATGAACTTGGGGCCGATTTTGATTCAAAAAAATAAAACATAATTCGTATTTCAATAATATTAATGAACAAATATCATTTTTTTAATTAATGATTAGTAATTTTTAGAATATTTTATTATTTAAAAATGTATTTCTTTTATTTATATTGATATTAACCTATTTTGTTGTAAATATAAGTAAACTTATGATATTTGTCATATATATAATATCCAAATATTGATTTTCTTTATATTTATCATGTCCGAGTACACCCAACTCCCCAGTCGACCGACTAGGGTCCGCCTAGCGACTTTTGAAACCTTCGTTGTGAGTAGAGGAGAGAAAAAAGTTAGTGATTTATTTATAAATGTTAGGAAACGTTGTTTGCCTCAATTTATTTTTTAATATTTGTTGAATTGGTTGTGAGCAGAGATGTACAAATCGGGTTTTTCAAATGCCCGGTTCCGAGTATGGAACCGGGTTCGGGTATTGGAAAATAGGGTATTAACAATACCCAGGTCGGGTTCGGGTCCGGGTATTGTCTCTAAAAACTATACCCTATGTATCGCGTTCGGGTCGGGTATTGAACAGGGTATTTGATCACCTTATTTTCAGATATTGAAAAACCCCAATATTCGGGTTTTTTCAGGCTTTTTTTTCGAGTATTTTTTTTGGGTATAAATTGGATTTTTTTTAGTGGTTGTACTTTGGAGGTATTTTTTGGGTATTTTTCAGATATTTTTTCGAGGATAGATTGGGTATTTGAAAAACTCAGGTATTAGAAAAACCCAGTTCCGGGTATGGAACCGGTTCCGGGTTTAGAGTATTACCGGTACAAATCGGGTTCGGTTCATGTATGATTTTTGGTACCGAAAGGCATACCCTATTCGTACCCTATGGGTAGAGTCGGGTGTATTAAAAACCCAGGTTTAAAAAAACCCGGTTCCGAGTTTTTTTTTTGTCCGGTTTCTGGTTTAGGTTTTTTGTGCACATCTAGTTGTGAGTAAAAGAGAGAAAAATTGTAATGACAAAGGATTAAAAAGTATTATTTAATTAAATAGAAGAAATAAATGTACTGATGTTAGTGTAATTATAGAGATAAGGATGTGGGACATGCTGGGAATAGGGGTGTTCAAAACCGGATATTCGAGTTTTGGATAGTAAATTTCACTATCTGAATCCGAATCCGAAACCGAAAATTCATATATCCTAAATTTCGGATATCCGAACGGATAGTGATTCGGATATCCGAAACAAAATTTGGAAAATAAAAAAAATTAGAAAATAAAACCTGAAAAAAAACAACCCTTTTCAAAATTGAACTTCACAAAACTTCCCATCTAACTAACAAATCTTTGAAACAAATCTAACAATATGAAATTAACAATCTAACAAACTAATAAAAACCTAACATATCTGATCAAGGTCGAGACCGTGATGGATTCGGTGCAAACAGAAGAGTGACAACGGTGAAGGGAGGTGGTGGCTGGTGATGGATAGTGATATATAGTGCCAGATGTGGTGGTTGAAGCTGTGGAGGTGTCAAGCGACATGCGGAGGTGGTGATTGAATCCCTGGAGGAAACAACGAAACATGAATACATATATTGGGTTGTTGATCTTTCTGTTTGAACACTCCATTACAAAACCGGGGAAAGCAAAATCCTAAAGAATTAACATGCATCCATCCATCTGAATGTTTTCATTTAGAGGGTGTTTGGGATTGCTTATTTTTACCAACTTATAACTTAATTTTTGAAAAAGTAATAAGATGTTTTGGGCTGCTTATAATGTGAGAGGAAAAGTTCCATAAGTTACACTTTCGTAACTTATTAACTTAATAAAAAGTTATAACGAGCTAAAATAAGGAATCCCAAACACCCCTTTAGTATTTATGCAACATAAAGATTAACTTTTAATAAACATCTGAATACACAAATGTAGCTTGATACTTTTTATACTTTGATATCAAAAGAATTAAAATTTAAGTTTTATTAATAATAACTATAACAAACCATAAAATGAAAGTAAAGAAATAAGTGAAGTAAATTCCATCCCACATTGGTGGAGGAAAGAAAAGGAGAGGCTTCCACCATAGTATAAATAGGTTTGTAACTTCTTGTTCCACATCGCTAGATTAACAATTAGTGAGCTCTTTATAAGAAAGAAAATTTATATGTTAATGTTCTTATAAGACATATCACACCCAGTGGTCCTAGCGGAGGGTGCGAAGCCCCCGAACGAGCACGCGCACGGGCTCGGGCCAAGTGCGATGGGCCCAATGTGGCGCACTTCGCACGCTCGCATCGCCGAGGGCCGCCTTAGTATTTTTGTTGGAAATTTAAATTTTTAAAAATCCTTCCATCGCGATATGCGACGGGTTTAGACTACCCATCGCGTACCGCGACGTGGAGGTTACGCAGAGGACAAGTAGCCTGCCACGTGGCGTGCCACGTAGCAGGCCTAGGGCTGACTCGACATAGCTACGAGATTCTTCGCGATACGCTACGGCCGTTGTGTATGGCCATCGCGTACCACGATGGGGTCCAAAATCTGCTATAAATAGGTTGAGAATGGGACGTTCATTCTTCGCTAAAAAAAATTTTCTTTCCCTCTTTGAATTCACACACACACATATAATATATATATATATATATTAAGGGTATAATACCGAGTTTTCGTAGCGATATCCTATCCGATCGAAAGAAACTAATATACACGAATCCAAAAGCTCTACCTGTTAAGGTATGACATTGTGCCATCGTGTAAAGTTTCTACTCTCGTGATATCGTTATGATTATGGTTTTATACTAATCTAGTTATACTACATTGTGTTTATCCTAGGTGCTTAATACCAGGAGGTGTTCCTTTAATTATAAACTTGCAAGGTGAGACATTCGAGTTTTTGTACAACTCACATTTGCGTGAGACCACTATTTTTCCGACATTGTCATGATAATTTCAAAACCTATAAACTCATGGCAAATGTTCTAAATGTTTTCAAATATATTTTTAAAGTATTTTAAATACATTACAGTGATTAAGTCTCTGTAGACTTACGGGATGGTTACTACTGGTATTGTGGGGTTTTGTATACAAGGCTTGCCTACTGGCTATTACACGTTACTTATTGAACAAGTGTTAGACAATAAGTAATATGACCACAGTCATAGATACGGTCAAGTGACAAGTACCTTTCGATAATTTGTAAGCAGGCAGATGTAAAAACATCTTAATATTGTAACTGTAAAATGTGTCATTTACAAATGAATGTACTCACCAGTATTTCTTGCTGATCAAATATTTTAAACATGTTTCAGGTGACTTGTTAGAGACAAAGGAATGATGCATGCGGGCTTCCAGCTTAAATAAGTGGCTTGCCACCAGAATAAAGAAACGTGTTTTGTAAATTATGGTGTAACCCTATAAAACTTATGTTTATATCAAAAGAGATTAAATTCGTGGTTTATCATAATAATAATCATGGTGTTTTTATAACTCTGATCATTTTTCCTAACTACGGTTCTAATGAAATTTTTCGCTGCAAAATATTTTAATAAACACCGATACCACCATTCAATGTTCACGGCTCCCCTCCCGGGATATAGGGGTCGGGGGCTGTGACAGCTGAAGTGGTATCAGAGCCACTGGTTTAAGCAATATGGGTATTTTAATAATACTTAATCTTAAAAATTAATGTTAGGAAATACATGCGTTAACCTATGTGTTAACTATAAAAATAAGGTTTTAACCACATGTGAAAATAAATACTATTTTCTTTTGGAATTCGTTGTTTTATAATTTTTGATTAACAGTATGAGTGAGCTAGTTGATGCTTTTGAACACATATCCGTTAACTCCACGGATATAGAAGAAGGAGAAGCTAGTCAACAACAGCCTGAACCCATGATCTTTCAAGCCCTACCTGTAGAAAAACCAAAGCCTAAAAGAAGAAGAAGGCCCAAAGACTGGCAACGAGTATTGATAAGCAATAAGAAAGGAAAAAACCACATTCAAACAACCAACTCAACCACAACCTGAACAACCAACTCAACCACAACCAATAGAAACACCACCAACTTTACCACCACCCATGTCAACAATACCAATGAAGGAGCGACTAGGCAGATGCCTAGATGAATATGAAATCTTTCAACCCATATTCAATGATATAGGTGCAGGAAGCTCTAGCAACCTGAATATGCCAACTCAAAACCCAAATAATACATTTCCCCATGATGATATTATCAGTCAAGCTCAAATGGAAGAATGGTGGGCGAACGATTGGCAATATCAAACAATGATGTCAAATCCTTATGCACCATTCCAGGCTGAAACCGCAAACTACCCAACCATGACACCGGAAATGACGACAGAGCTCCGTCAATATGGGGAAGAATTGGTGGATACCGCCAATAGACTGAGGAATGTTGGGGAGACCCTACTCTGGAAGTACTATGACCGAGAGCCTTATATATAAAGCTATATATATATATGATTAGGTTCATTTCAGAAGTGTTTCTTATTGCGAGAAGTGCGAGAAATGAGTCTAACCAATCATATTTTTTCTTTTATTTTGTCATTTATTTAATAACAAGGGTGCTAATAAAATGTGCATATTTTCATATTTGGTATGTCATAATGTATGAAGAAGTTACGGTTAATTATTCTTTTTATTTTTTAAATATAGCCAAATCAACTTATATTAAATTCTTTTTTTTTGTTATTTTATCAAATTCAATTTTGCTGATTTATCAATATTATATTTTTTCCCTTGTAATTTGAATTTCATACATTTATCCAGATAATAGTTCTTATATTCAATAGCGTTGATAAATATAAATTACACAGTACATAAATGAACATACATATGAATTAAATTACACATACACAATTCGAAATTTCACCTACATACTACATATACGAGCCTAAACGTACATAAATGAACCTATACACAATAAAAATTATACATACACCATTGGAATACCACCTGCACAGTAATATATGAACCTACACAAGATAAAATTTATACATACACCATTGAAAATACCACATACACAGTAATATATGAACCTACACAGTTCATAAACGAACATACACACGATAAAATTTATACATATACCATTGGAAATACCACATACCCAGTAATATATGAACCTACACATTTCATAAATGAACCTACACACGATAAAAAAATACACACACACAATTCAAATACTAGATACACAATACATATATGAACCTACAAAATAAATTATTTTTTAAATTTTTCATATTATACTACATATATAAATAGCAAATCATGTTAATAGCCTATAATTGTAAAATACGCATTCGTGATTCCATCTTCACAATATGCATGTGTTTATAATACATAAATTTGTGTAGGCAATATATAATATTTAACGCATTTGAAGAAATATGATTGAAGATATTATAGTATTTTATTAAAATTATATTTGTTTAACATTACTTTCATTAATAACATCAATTAAAAAATAACAATTAAAAAAATTTAAAGGTAACTTTCAATTAGATAGTAATAATAACAAACTAATGTTATTAATGACTTAAGTTTCACTTTGAAAAGTCAAAAAAACAAAAACTAAACTACCCTTTTTAATTAAAATATTAGTATATTAATATCTTCATAATTACAAGTTTGTCATGACTTTTCTGACCCATTGATTAAACATAATCAATGGTCTAGATTGATTTCTCGCACTTCTCGCTGTAACTTCACTTCTCGCAAAATCCATCCCCTACATATATAATATTTATATGTTCATTATCGTAATTTCTTTGATAAAAAAAAAGAGTGTATGTATGTAAGAAAGGTGTGTAGTGACGCATATATATAGTGTATAGATGTAAAATATAGTGATGCATATATATAAAAAGAGTAAATGTCGCAAGATCGACGATTTTGACATATTCTGTGCCTATGTGTTTATGTGTTATTAATATCTTGCTTACCTTACTATTTGATTACG
>NW_027506062.1:0-77594 GCF_021521415.1 Bidens hawaiensis
CAAGTTCAATTTTTGGGCCACATCGTCAACGACAAGGGTATTCACGTTGACCCCGCTAAAATCGAGGCCATTAAAAATTGGAAAACCCCATCCTCTCCAACCGAGGTTCGCTCATTTCTTGGTTTAGCGAGATATTACCGTCGCTTCATTCGCAACTTTTCGAAGATTGCTTCACCCCTTACCGCAATAACCCACAAAAGGGAAAGTCTATGAATGGGGTCCCTACAAGAAAAAGCGTTTCAAACCCTAAAGGACATGCTTTGCAATGCTCCTATACTTACTCTTCCCGAGGGAAATGATGATTTTGTCGAATTTTGTGACGCTTCTATCCAAGGTCTCGGTTGCGTTCTTATGCAACGAGACAAGGTCATTGCTTACGCTTCACGTCAACTCAAGGTTCACAAGAAAAATTACCCGACGCACGACCTCGAACTTGGTGCGGTCATGTTTGCCTTGAAAATTTGGAGACACTATCTTTATGGTACGAAATGTGTGGTTTTCACCGATCATAAAAGTTTACAACACATATTCGACCAAAAGGATCTCAACATGAGACAAAGACGATGGGCCGAATTGTTAAGCAATTACGAGTGCGAGATTCGCTACCACCCCGGGAAAGCAAATGTCGTGGTAGATGCTCTTAGTCGTAAGAGTCACATTAAATCCGTCTTACTCAATTGTGTCACCATGCAATCTGACATTCAATACCGCATCTTTGACACTCAACACGTCTCTGTCACCGAAGGAAGTTTATACGACGAGATGTCGTGTGGCGCCGAACTCCAACTTGAAACCATACTCAACGGTTTGCTTTATTATTTGAACCGTTTATGGGTTCCCGATCGTGACGGTATTCGCATGTTCATCCTTGATGAAGCTCATAAGTCACGATACTCGATTCATCCCGGTGCGGATAAGATGTATGCAGATCTTCGTCCCATGTTTTGGTGGCTGGGAATGAAGAAAGATATTGCGGTATATGTATCCAAATGCCTCACTTGTTCTAAGGTCAAAGCCTAGCATCAAAAGCCATTTGGTTTGCTCGAGCAAACGCCGATCCCCATTTGGAAATTGGAGGACATAGCTATGGATTTTGTCACCAAACTCCCCACTACTCAAAGCCGCAATGATAGTATTTGGTAATTATTGATCGTTTGACCAAGTCGGCTCATTTCATACCCATTCGAGAAAATTTTTCCATGAGTCAACTAGCTCAACTCTATGTCAAGAATATCATTTGTCGCCATGGAACACCATTGACCATTATCTCCGATCGTGATGGTCGGTTTATCTCTCATTTTTGGAATTCGTTGCAAACCGCCTTGGGTACTCGTATTGATCTAAGCACCGCTTATCACCCACAAACCAACGGTCAGTCCGAGCGAACTATTCAAACGCTCGAAGACATGATCCGCTCTTGTGTGCTAGACTTTAGTGGAAATTGGGATACTCACTTACCACTTGTAGAGTTTTCCTATAATAATAGTTTTCACACTAGCATTGGCATGGCACCCTTTGAAGCTCTCTATGGTCAGAAATGTCGCTCCCCGATTTGTTGGAACGCGATTGGTGAATCGCAAATCACCGGTCCCGAGCTTGTTCAAGAAACTTCCGACCGGATTGCTCTTATTCGTCAAAATCTTCTCGCCGCTCGTAGTCGTCAAAAGAGCTACGCCGACAAGCGCCGTAAACCTCTCGAGTTTAATGTTGGTGATCGAGTTCTCCTCAAAGTATCTCCTTGGAAGGGAGTAGTTCGTTTTACTAAAAGAAACAAGTTATCTACTCGTTTTGTTGGCACGTTTGAAATCGTTGAAAGGGTTGGTCGAGTTGCTTATCGTCTCGAACTTCCTGAAGAGCTCTCCAATGTTCATCCGACTTTTCACATTTCCAATCTCAATAAATGCTTAGCCGAGGGGAACCTCCACATACCCCTCGACCCCTCGACGAAGTACAAGTTGAAGAATCTATGTGCCCAATCGAGAAACCCGTTGAAATCATGGATCGTATGGACAAAGAAACAAAGCGTAGCCGTATTCCGCTTGTCAAAGTTCGTTGGGAATCCAAGAGTGGCCCTGAGTTCAATTGGGAGCGAGAAGACCAAATGGAAGCCAAGTACCCGTACCTCTTTGTTACTGCTTAATCTCTAATTTCGGGACGAAATTTCCAAAAGTAGGGAATGCTGTAACATTTCGGTTTTCCATTTTTCTTACATTTGTAAACGTTACCCGACCCGGTTCGTATTCGGGTGAATTTATCAATAAAATGTTTATTTTGTTTAATTATTTCTTTTATATAATTATTAAACTATCAAGAAAATGCAAATTAACCCCTAAACTTACTTCTAACCTACTTTGCATCCACAACCAAAGTTCAAGGACTAAGTTGCAAAAATTATTCAAATCCTTTCTCCTTTCCCCTCTCTTCCCGTCTCCGATACCCCCCCCCACCCCCTCCATTGCTTGATCCTTAATTCTCGGACATAATCAAAAATTGATCTCACCAAATCTTCTGTTAACCAAAACCGATCACACTGACGCTTTATTCATGGAAAACGAATCAAAATCACAGCTAATTGCGATCAATGCAATCCGCGACTGACCTAGGTTCTAAACTACTATATAAACACAATGATAATTCAATTAAACGTGCACACACATTCCCCTCAATCTCGCGAACCAAAACCCTAATTCAATTACATTATACTTAGCCGTCAATACCTTTAACGAAGTCAAGAACAGCCGCGACCCTGTTGATCTTTATCCCTCAATCCGCAATGATAAACGATAATTAATACATGGTTTATACGCGTTTTTAATCGGCAATCAAAAACCCTAAACCAATTTTTGCAAACAATGAACAAATCAATGAATTTACGATCTAGGGTTATGTTCTTTGAAACTGGTACTGGTTGTATCTGGTTATATATTTTTAGAACTGATATTAAACACAAACTGAAGCACCAGCCTGATGGCTAGTGCATTTTTTGTAAAGTCATGGAACCGGTCCAGGCCCGGGTTCGAACCCCCTGGACCCGGTTTTGCTTATTTATTTTTTTCTTTGTTTTATTTTTATTCTAAAATAATGTAAGTTTAAACAAACATTATTTTAGCGAAACCGGACCTCGAAAGTGTTATTTGGCCATGGCTTTGCGTCATAAGTTTGTATACTCATATACACATAAACATACATGTATATACATATAACACTATAAAACAAATATTCTTTTATTTATTTATTTATTCATATTTAGTTATTTATTCATTATTTATAGTACTAAAGCGATCTAGTTCAAGGGTTCGAATAAATTCTCCCATGTATATATATATATATATATATGAATTTGTTTTTAAATTAATGTTTCATTTAAACATATATATAATGCTTATTAATAATATTAATATCGGTTATTGTTTATTTAAAATCTATTTACTTGAAAAATATGAGCATGGATAAAATATATCACTTATATTAATTTTCAAATAATAATATTAACACTAATAGTTAAAATAATAATAATAATAATAATAATAATAAATATAATGTTAATACTAAAATTAGTTAATTATAATAACAACAAATAATGCATCTAAATCGTAAACAACTCTCAAATATTTCAAATCGATTAAAATACAATAATGATGTTAAAACTAAATATCTCATGAAACCTGAAATTGTTATTAATTATTTTCCTCATTTGATACTATTGTTAAACAATTAGGGCATTCTTGTTGACGTATCTCGAAGGCTTGAACGTGTTCATTCTCACTTTTTATTATTATCTCATCCTCATTTAATCCACATATAAGGTAAGTAATTCACATCCCCCTTTTTTACCGTTTTATATTTTGGGGGCGTTATGCGTTAATCATTTTTCACTACAATTCCACTATTTGCGTTATATGATATTGCTCAATTAGTTATACGTGTAAATGTGACTATGTGTTTATTTTATGTTTTGGTGGTTGGTATCTCATCCTCATCCTCATCCTCATTAGTATGATCATACGTCGTCGGAGTAGCTCGTTATCCTTATCTATGGGATTCGAGTGAAAAAACAAATTTTATATTATTGTTATATTATTATTATGCTAGTTGTAGTATTTCATATTACCGCAAGGAATTGTCATTTTTAATATTATATGTATTCAAAAACCGTGATTACTCTCTCAACTTTATGTTGACAAACTATGTATTTTCACGCATGGCGCATGTAGCTTTTTGGGATGAAAAAGTAAGCTAAGGAATAGTTGACCTTATGTTGCATGATGAATTAAAGACTTATTTATTTCCATTTATTTAATTGTAATGTTTATTTTCATGAGACAATGTTTGTGCTTTTGTGTACTTGAATAATATGAAATTAATAATTTAGATATTGACACGTGTATTTACTTTAGTGTCTTTTGAGCTATGATACAATTATGTCGCGTCCCGGCATATTCTGCCGTAGGTTGGGGTGTGACAATGGGTCGGCATGTTATCTGATCACACAGGTCAGACGAGAGAAGTTCATTTCGGGTCAGCTGTGGGGTAAATGGGCTATCAAATATTTAATAGGTCATGTGCGTGGAAGAAGTCTAAATTCTGCAACACCACCAATGTCTATCCTCCCTTATTTCACCCCATTTTTTTAATCTCCTGATTAAATTTCAACTCTAACCACCCACCAATTAACACACATTCAATCCTTTTTGTTGATTAAAAATCGAAAAACCCATGTAACATCCAACTTTTGTTAAATAATAAATAACTGAAAGTTTTGTTAATAGTTGTGTGTCGTTAAATTAGTCGTGTGTTAAGTGTTTGAGAGTTGGAATTGGGAGAGGGTGGTGGGACCCATGAAACCCCTATATATATATACCCAACCACTTCTCCATTTCTTTTCTTTTCCTTTCCAAACACACACACACTCAAGAAACACACACATACTCTCTCTAGCACCCGGATCCAAATCCGAGCTAAAAAGAAGGAAGAATCTCGTGCGTAAACACCGTTTAAACAACAAGAACACGTCCAGATCTATGAGTTGGTCCAGATCCGAACCGAACCCGAGAGCAAAAAGGTGAGTTTGGGTTTAAAGGGTTACGTTTTGTGGTTAAGTTCGACATACAAACTGATAGAATGATAGATCGGGTTGTAGAGCATAAGAAAAACATAAACTTGGTAAGTTATAACCTCACGGGGGTGTTATAGGACAAAAGATGATGTTCGGGCCATGTAAAACATGGATATACAAAGTTGGTACGACCCGAAACCCATAAAAAGAGTAGAATCGGGTCCTAAGGATGAGTCTCGGAGGAAAATGGCCTTAAAATGGTAAAAATAAAGTAAAAAGGGGTTTTTCGCATGAAAAAGGGCTTCGCATCGCATGCCATGCAAAATCCAAGAATTTCACATCGCACGCCATGCGAAGCGAAATAAGCATGCAAAGCGAAATGGCCATGCGAAGCGAAATGGCCGTGCGAAGCGAAACCTTCCCATGCCATGCGAAATTCAATGCGAAATTCTATGAAACCCATTTTCTGATGCGTTTTTGATAAGGGACCTATTAATGAAAATAAAATTTTTCCGAGCTGACCTCGCAGCTCAACCCCAGCCAGGGGCTCTGCCCCTTGGACCCTGCTAGGGGCTACCGCCCCTAGACCCCGCTACCAGGGGCGCTGCCCCCGGACCCCTGTTAGTTGAGGATTTCATTAGCATAGATATATGAGACAGTAGTAATAGATAATTCCCACTTGTAATGTGTTGCACAGTTAGCCGTGCACAGCTAAGGAAGGGCATTACCATTAACGGCGGGAGAAATCGGCTTTAGGTGAGTTCTAGCCCCCTTTATCTGTTATGTTTTCGGGGCTGTGTGCATACTCCTATGTGATAGTAAATACATTTACTTAATTGATAAGTGTATGATACGTGTATGACCATGTATTGAATGTTATTACTATATGATGATTGTATGAATGAGCATGTGTATATATATATATATATTATATACATAAGACAGGTAAAGTATGCACGTATGATTAAATGTATGGATGATCGACGAGACAGGTATAGTTGTATGGTTAATCGAGACGGAAGGGACCAGACCCTTATAATATCTGAGATGTTAGGGACCAGACCCTTATAATATCTGAGATGATAGGGACCAAACCCTTATAATATCTGAGATGATAGGGACCAGACCCTCATAATATCTGTGATGATAGGGACCAGATCCTCATAATATCTGTGATGTTAGGGACCAGACCCTTACAATATCTGTGATGTTTTAGATAGAATAGCTTATGGTATACCATAGGTGTAACGCCCGTTAATTCCGGTTTCAAGAATTAAAGTTTGTAGAGTATGTATAATTCTCGGGATTTATCCGACATTTCTCGGAAGCCTTTGCATCATCTCGGTACATTAAACCATTTAACTTTCCTTCCATTTTGCCTTACACTTCAACTTGTAGGGACTTGGATGTAACTTTTGTTTTTATATCATAAAACAAAACAAACCCTAACCCTAACTCCTACCAGCAGCCGATCGCAGCTAAGACCCCCCCTGCTCGTTTTTCTTCTGCCCAGCCAAGTTTCAGCCGTGAAAACTTCAATTCAAGGTCAGTTTTCTGATTCCCCATGTCTTTTACACCTTAATTGATCATATTAACGCGTTTATTGGTCGTTAAGATTGAGTTTTGATGATAACAGCTTGCTGACAGATTCGTATATGTTTATTGTAGGGTCTGTAACGCAATGTTAATCCACTTTATTTGATTGATTCTTGATTCCATGATGTTTTACTTTGAGTCTAGTTTCCAGAAAGGTATAATACGTAATTTTTGGACGAGATTTGAATGGTTTTTGAGATTTTATAAAATCGAGTGTCAAAGCTGATGCGAGATGTCGGATTCTAGTCTGTATTCCCGACATCATAACTCTTTTTCAACAAGTCCAAATTAGTTGGTTCCACTTCTTGAACTTAATATTTTGAGTTAAGAATCAAACCCAATTGGAATCATTTAATTTGGTTTGGTAATGAATTTTATAAAAATAAAACCATTTTGTTGCGCGCTGAAATAGCTGCACATACTTTTCTGTGTTGGAGGAATTTTACAGATTTTTTTGTCCACTAGAAAAATTTAATAAAAATATTTTTATAAACTTAAGATATTTATGCAACCCTGGTAAAAGTTTAATAATTTAATTCCATGGTTTTCCTATATAATAAAATACATCTTTGCATGCTAAAATCTGCATGTTATATTCGTTATTGATCGATAAGTTCGTTTTAGGCTTAACCGGTGGCTGCCCTTTCTTGCATCTTTCGGGGCTGTTATAATTGAAGTTCGTGCTTCGTCAACTTCCTAGGTATATCACTTACAACATAATAAAATTTCATGGCCAATGGAGGTGGTTAGGTCGGTCAATCGATTTTAGTTCGAAAACTAGGGTTTATCGGGTGTAGAATTGTAAATTGTTGATTTTGATGCGTTAATCGGTTGGATGACCAACCGAATCAGTTTGCATGGCCCTAGGGGAGTCTAAGGGCTGTGGGAAAATTATATTTTTGATACTCGGGGCTGTTTTGGTTGGTGATTGGTCAATCGAGTCGGCGGTGCGCGAATTTTCGTTTAAATGTTAAATTGAAAGTTGTAAAAAGGAACCGTCAACCCTATCAACTCGGGTGACATAATTATGATGTAAGAAAAGGTTAAGATGGGAATTTAGTCCATTTGGGGCTGATTCGTTTGACAATTGGTTTTAAGATTTATTACACGCGTATTCGACTCGATTTGATTACCGGCGGGTGAGTTGTGCATCATGGTTAGCCCCAGCCATAATCGTAGGGTGGATTTGATTAGTTGAAGGGTTTTAGGGGCTGAGGTAAAGTATTGGGCCTTGGGCCAAAGTATTGGGCCTTGGGCCAAGTTGTTGGGCCTTGGGACAAGTGTTGGGCCTTGGGCCAAAGAGTTAGGCTTGAGCGGCCCATTAGGCAAGTGTGTTCTTGCGGTCTAGTTTAGTAACGCGTTGTGTATAATTTACAGACCCTTGCTTGTGATTGTGCACTTAGGGATTTCCTAGCTCGTTGCAGGTGTTCGATTGATTTCAGGTGAGTTCATAATACCCCCTTTTAACTCTTTTAAGTTTTGGGCTAGCATACACACCGAAATCCAATTTTATACGATTTTACCCGTTACAACTATTTGAATGGTACTACATGGTCTCATTCGTGATTGTGCATTTTGAAAGTTATATTTGAATTATTTTATATGCTTTAGAATATTTTAGACTCGTTTATGGTCTTGTATCCTTTAAGGTTACGTACATTATTAATGGTCTAGACTTGAGGATGTTAGTAGACTTGGTAGTACTTGAATATGAGTAGACCTATTTACTTAGTTCCCGTATGGGATGATATATATATATATATATGTATGTACGTATGTATGTATGTATGTATGTATGTATGTATGTATGTATGTATGTATGGGTATGTGTTACCTTCTAGCCTACGGTTGTGTGATGATATTTAGTTCCTCGTGACTAAGAATGATGTGAGTAGGCTTATTGATGTGTGTTTGCATGGTGATTCACAGCCGGGTCAAATATATTACTCGGGTTGTACCCGTAGTGGAGAGGCCCGTGTGACGTGATCATCATTTTGGCGGGTCAAATATATTACTCGGGTTTTAAAATCCCGTGGTTAAGAGGCCTGTTGGATGTTGAGCCGCGATCGGGTCAAATATATCACTCGGGTTGTACCCGTGGTGGAGAGGCCCGTATCACGTGCTTGGATGTGTGATCCGAGACCGGGTCAAATATATTACTCGGGTTGTACCCGTGGTGGAGAGGCCCATATCTCGTGCTTGGATGTGTAAGCTGTGACCGAGTCAAATATATTACTCGAGTTTGACCCTTGATGGAGAGGCTCGTGTCACATGCTTAGGTCTTACCGCGTCCGGGTCAAATATATTACTCAAGTCTTGACTCGTGGTGGAGAGGCCCGTGTACGTGTGTTCGACGATGAATGTATTACTTGGTGAATTATATTATTTACTTTATTTTATCCTCTCTATTATTTATAACTATAACTTTGAAAACAAGTACGAATTATTGTTTATGAAAACTTGAACTCACTCAGCTCAAGCTGATTTTGTGTGTGTGTTAGATTGACTTTCAGGTTAAGAAGTTGATGCTACCGCTTGGACGTGCTGGAGACTACTCGGAAGTTGAAGGCATTTCTGGTCAAGGATTTCAAATAAAACGAATATTTTATTTACAATTGATTTTGGACACCTGTACCCGTGTTTTGGGATTTTTAACACTTAAACTTTTCCGCTGTTATTTACTCTGAACTGGTTTTAAATACAAAGTATTGTTGGGTTTTAAATTTTTGTGAAATTATGGATGTGATTACCAACTGTAGGATTCCCGGGATTCGGGGTCTTACAATAGGTTTTTATGAAAGAAAGTATGTAAGTACGTATGCATGTATATAAGGTATTTATGCAAGAAGTAATAGTAAGTAAGGTATGAATACATATCTTCGAACACATATGAGTAAGGATATGAATGTAATATATGTTATTTGATTAACTAGAACTCACTCAGCGTAGCTGACTTTTAGTATGCATGCAGGCAAATAGGTTGAGGCAGCTGGCTTGAGGAGGGACACATGGCATGAGCTAAAGAGACTGGCATCAATGAAGAACTGTCATGACTGTTTTATGTTAATGTTTATGAAAAGATAACTTGTATGTTAAGACATGATTTGATGTTTTGTAATGTAATGTGTGAAGTTTTAATTATTCCGCGAAAGTTTTTATTAACTCTGATTTTAGAATTGTGTTTATGAGTAAATCCAACACCAAAGTAGGGTTACCGGGAACGGGGCCTTACAACCCATAAGCCTAATTTTATAACAAATATTTCACAAAACACGTTATATCCATCATATATATACATTCATCAACATTTTAGTGCGCACCCCACACAAAAAACAACATCCAACAAACTACATATATGCACATGTGGCAGCGCGCTCGCACTGATAACCAATTACACACCACACCAAAAAATGCAAACCAATACGAGGGGATAATTTACATAAACCCACAGCAGTAAGCGGACACTTCTGCTAGTATACATAGAAGATAATACCAATACAAACCAATACGAGCCGGTGAATGACGCCGACTCAATAATACCAGTGTGTAAACAATAACAATACCATTGTGACAATACTCATTAGGCACCCAACTCAATTGGGTTACAATTACCCTAAGCACATGTACAATTAATCATATACACAATATCATTTCTCTGATCAGCCCCGTAGACTACCAGAGGCATGTTTGATGATATGCATGGCCTCGGGGAAATCCGAGTCACCATGTATGTATGGATCCAGACACATGTATACTCTTAATTTGAGTATGCCCGTTTCTCATTATTGTAACACAAAGTTTTAAGGATTCGTAAATCCCATGCAAACAGTTCAGAGTCTAAAAGAGTGGTAAAAGGTTGGGGCGTATTCACCTTATATGATTGTAATCAGTTTCTGACACTGATTCCTGTATATTGATCAGTTTCTGCTACTGACCCCTGTCTGTAAATCAGTTTCTGTTACTGATTCCTGTTTCTGTTTTCAGCTTTCAGATTAATTGATTGACTGTTATCTCACACCTATAGTATGAGAATAACATTTGTATAAATGTCTAGATCAACGATTTAGCTTCAGACCCCGTAGTCTGTTTTGTATAGCTGTAACCTTGATAATTTATTTGTACAAAACATTTGGACATTTAGTTCCTTTGTTTATTTATTAATTATATATCAGGTTTCTTCTTCAAGGAGAAACATTACTTTATCTGTGTGAATGAATAGTATCTTTCTTAATCATTAAGAAATACTATTTAACTATAACCTTTGCATGTAAATGATTACGTTTCTTAATCATGAAGAAACTATAATTAGCTATAACCTTTGCTTATAAAAGGTTATATTATGTTTATCAGTTATCAAGGTTCGGGCTATACCCCTGACTATGGCCTAAGCTATTATAATAATAATAATAATAATAAAATAATAACTTAATCAGAACCCCTACCTCTCACGGGTATGTGGAGTTGGTTATTTAAGATTGAACGAGCGGCACTGCTACTCTATATCGCGTACTACAGCTTAAACCGTCAGAGCTTCGGAGCTTGGCACGTTTCACGAGACCGGCACGCAAACCGAGACTAGTGTGTGTAAAAGTTGGTGAAAATGTGTGTTGGAGGTGTGAGATGGAATGTGTCGTACCCCTCCCTTTTATAGTTGAAATTGGGATCCATCGCGTAGCGCGATGGTCCCTTCTCTTAGGGCATTGCGTAGCGCGACGCCGCAATTGTTGAGATGCTGCCACGTATTGACACGTGGCTGGGCACGTGGCACAGGTTACTTAATGGGGTCATCGCGTAGCGCGATGCCTCTTAACCCTTGGTCATCGCGCAGCATGGCGCCCCCTTTTTTTTATTTCTAGGGAAGAGCATCGCGTAGCGCGATGATGCTGTTCCTGGGCTCATCGCGTAGCGCGATGGGTCCTGGAATAAGATTTTTCACTTTTGGTCATTCGTCTTTGATAACTTGCCACTTCTTGGTCATACTTCCATTTTCCAAAAATACTAAAGCGGCCCCCCTTATGCGGCTCGCGGCGATGCGAGCATGCGAAGTGCCAAGTGCGCCATCAAAACGCCACATTACGCCCATTGCCCGAGTCCGAGTCCGAGTCCGTGCGCGTGCGCGTCGGGTGCTTCGCACCCTCCGCTAGGACTATGGAGAGTGGTTATCCATATTAAAACATTTCTATGGAAACTTTCTTCCTTATAAAGAGCTTTCATTTCTTTTCTTGTTTCCATCCAGGATGAAAGTATCTTTTCCTTATTTATACCTATGTGGAATGTTTCCACTTTCTTCCATCTTTTCATGTGGGATGTAATTTTCTTATTTCCTTAACAAAAGAATGCCTTGTTTTTCTTATCTTATTCTTCCCATTACTTGCCTTTGAAATTATTTTTAATCCTTCAACTTTCAGAGTAGACATATTTGGCCCAAAATAAATATTGGTTTTTCCGAGATGTTACTTCCTCCCCACCTTGAAATGAATCTCGTCCTCGAGATTTGCTTGTCTTAGGTTTGGATGTTTTTACTCTGTTAATCAGTGATTAGATTCTATCTAATCTTATTCTTGCATTTAACTATCATTGTAGAACGATGAAAATTTTCAGATCTGTTTGTAACACTCGTTAATTTCCGGTTTAAAAGAATTAAAGCATGTAAAGTATGTATATTTCTCAAGAGTTAACCGGCATATTTCGTTGACCCTATCATCTTCCCGGTTGGTTAAGTTATCTAATCTTTCCTCATAAGTTGCCATATCCCTTAAACTAGAAGGGCTAGTGTGTAACATATTTATTTATATCATAAAAAAAAATCTAACCCTAGCCCCCATTCTAGCGCCGATCGGACCAGAGAACCCCCCCCCCCCTTGCGATTTTCTTCTGTGCAGCCAAGTTTAAGCCATAAAACTTCGATTCAAGGTTGGTTTTATGAATCACCATGTCTTTTACACCTTAATTGATCTTTGTATTACGCGTATTGACCGATAAACGACTTGTTTTAGGTTAACTGGGTGGCTCTCCAATTGAGCAGTTTCGGGACTGTTTTGGTTGAGGTTTTTGCACCAAAATCTTCCTAGGTATGTCTAGTATAACATACTTAAAAATCATATTCATTGGTGTTCGTTAGATTGGTCAACTAGTTGTAGTTAGTTTATTAGTGTTTGGTTGACTAGAATTGTAGTTTGATGCGTTTAACGCGAGTGTTGATGTGATTAACGACCAATTCAGCTCGGGGGCACTCGGTTTGATGTACGGGCTGTTGAAAAATCATTTTTATAAGTTTTGGGGCAGAATTGGTTGTCGGTTACTCCAACAGGTCGGTACAACGCGCAATTGCGTTTATTGAATAGCTGGTGCGTCGTACTTGTGAGTTACCGACCCATTTGACTCGTGTAGTGTCGTATGGACTTGTTGGCTGTGATTTTATCATATTGGGTCCACACGGGGCTGAGTTGGATGTTAACGGCCTAAACGACTCTTAAACGCGCGTGTTAGTGTCACCTAGTGCTTCCGGGGGCAAATTGGGAATTCTTTATCCCCGGGAGTACCTAAGGGTCATTTTGGTGAATTTGAGGCCTCGAGGGCTGTTGTGATTTAGTTTGATGAGGTCGAGGGTTTAGGTAACTCGAACCATGTTAGAACGTCTCGTAGGATAAACGAGTCCTTTCGATGTCGATTGTAATGTTTGTATGTAAACCGACAGGTGTTTGAGTTTTGGGATTACTTAGGGATCATCTAGCTCGTGGTGGATATGTGTCTTGTGTTAGGTGAGTTCATGATGCCCCTTTTAACTCTTTTTAAGTTTTTGTGCTAGCATGCACACCTAAGCGATTTTGCTTGATGAAACGTTTAAACTATTTTATATAGGCTTGCTAGTATATGGTAGGCCTTGGGATGTTATAGTATGTATGTATTATTGTATGGCCAATATTTAGCGATGTTAGTAGTTGTTATCGACTACGGATGTTACGTATGCATACTTTGTGTTTGCATACCTTGATGAGATGTTACGTGTTTGGGTTATACGTTTGCTCGACCCTGATGTTATTACTTGGATGCTATATATATATATAGGGATGCACTTATAATGATGTTTATATGTATGTATGTATATGTGTGTGTGTGTGTGTGTATAAGGATGATTATTTATCAAAGATGATGGCCTAACCGATTTATCCCTTTTATAATTTAAAACCTTTGGAATGACTATTATTATTATTATTATTATTATTATTATTGATGTTATTTATTAAAACTTGAACTCACTCAGCTCAAGCTGACTTTGTGTGCATGTTAGTGTGAGTTTCAGGTTATGAGGAGGATGCCTTATCGCTTGGACGTGCACGAAGCTACTTGGACGGTGAAGGGTATACGTGGATGGAAGATTTCATTATTAAACATTTTAAAAAAAAAAAGTTTTATTAAACATATTTAAATTGGTTTTGGAAACTTATTGTATTAATTATGGTTTTCCGCTGAATTATACTCTTAGTTGGTTGTTTTAATGAAATGAACTGTTTTTGAGTTTAAGTATTTTGTATGAATACCAACTGTAGGGTTCCCGGGATTCAGGGTCTTACACTGTTGCTAACTTTACATCTCGATTGATGTAATCAGTCAATAGTTCAGAATATCATAAGAAATTTTAAATTGCTAAACA
Organism: Bidens hawaiensis; assembly: GCF_021521415.1. Lineage (NCBI taxonomy): Eukaryota > Viridiplantae > Streptophyta > Magnoliopsida > Asterales > Asteraceae > Bidens > Bidens hawaiensis. Next base: position 14,307 of record NW_027506062.1, read on the forward strand.
CAGTGGCCAGTTGTGTTTAATTATGTACCTTACCTTTCGTATTCTAAACATTTACCAATGTTAGCTTTATTGCTTCTTGGATTCGATCTGTCGAATCAATTCAATCTCTTGATCCTTATCATTTGTTTTCCTTACGTCATAACAGTACCTTTGTACTTTTGAGCAATCATATCCGATATGCTATACAATCATGTCTCTTAAACATTCTCGAGTTCCTTTTGACTTTTTGATCAATCTTTATTCATCATTCCTTTAACAGCATTTCCTAGAGATTTCTTTTCAATGATATGCTATCTTTGCATATTTTGATATCTCGTAACATCAGTGATATTCAGAATCTTGGTCCCTCAGTATGCTATTAACCTAATAGGCTTGCATAAATATCTAGATGGTGTTTCTTGGTTAATCATCAGACTTTAAGTCTGTTTCAGTTTAGCAGATTCGTGGCAGCAGACTTGTGGTCTGATCAGCAGATTTTTAAGCATAATTTATTTCAGCAGACTTTTAGTCTGATCAGCAAACTTTTATGTTTGATTTAATTCAGCAAACTCTTGGTCTGATCAGCAAACTTTTAAGTTTGTTTTAGTTCAGCAGACTCTTGGTCTGATCAGCAGACTATTAGTCTGATTCGGTTCAGCAGACTCTTTAGTTTCACTTAACCTTAACAAAGTTTTATAGTCGTTTTATATTTTGTATTTACATATGAAGTTTAATACATCTTAGCCTAATAAAGATAGTTCATTCCATCTGGATGAATCTATCAGACGATAACCCAGTTTAACATGTTAATCAATTTTGAATGTCAGCTTTAATTTCAGTCATTCGATTGTCTTTCAAGCATTCTTGTGTGTTGACAAGATTTGTATGCTAATATCTTAGAGGAAATTAAATACCCTTTCTCAGTTTACAAAACTTCTCGTTTTCAGAACGAGTTACAACTAATGTACAGAAGTTAACTATGTTATTCGTTGTCAGATATTTATGATTTCTTCTGACATTAGTGTCAGTCTTGATTAACTTTTCCTTTTGGACAATTTGTTTTGAAGTGGCCCGTTTCTCCACATATGTAACATACTCCTGATTTCTTCCGACATTCTTGTATTGTGTGACCTTCTCTATTACAGTACGCACACTTATCTGTGCCTTCTCGTCGACATTTCCCAAAATGTTTTCTTCCACAAATTTTACAAGTGGGTTTTGAAATATTTCCTTCTTTCTCTATCTTCTCGTAATCTTTCGGTTTCTTGGTTTCTTTTTCTTCTTTCTTTTCTTACTCTTGATTTCTTATCATGCTATTAATAAAGTATCCAACTACTTCCATGGCCGACTCAATTTTTTGAGGCATATTAGCTCTTACCAAGTCTCTTATTTCTCTTGGCAACCCATATATATAACGAGTTATCTTATTATATTCTGGGGTAACCAGATTTGGGACTAGTCGGCAATATTCAAGGAATTTAGTATTGTATTCCCTGAGATTTGTTCCAACAACCTTGTGATTCCACAACTGAGTTTGAATTCGATCCATCTCATGAAGTGGACAATATTTATTTATAACAAGATCTTTGAATTCTTCCCAGCTTAGATTGTACATTGTTTCTCTTCCTTTATTCCAGATCAGGGTATTCCACCATTCAAGAGCTTCTCCCTTGAACATTTGAGAAGAATACTGAATAGCTTCTTCGTTTGTACATTTACTAATGTAGACAATTGCTTCTTGTTCCTCAAGCCATCTTAGAGCGACTATAGCATCTTTGTCTCCATAGAATTCCTTAGGTTTGTAAGCTTGGAAATTCTTAAAGTTGCATCATGTTTGATGCTTCAACTTCTTTTGGGGTTTGTCCCTTGAGTTATTGTTAGATGCAGAGCTATCATAAACTTCTTCCTTTCTTGAATGAACAAATTTACTTTGGCTTTTCTTAGTAGGTTTTGGTTGACTTTGATTGATAGAATTATCATTGATAGCTTCTTGTATCATTTTCTGGATTTCATCTTTATACTAGGCGGGAAGTTCCTTGTTTTCATCATTCTCTCTGCTTCCAACTTTATTGGAAGGATTGTTCTGCGAGTGTGCATTTTCTTCTTTTAACATACTACAATAAAATTTAAAGATAAGTTCAACATTCGAGGAATTTAAAACATATCCTTTATTTATCATATTGTAGTTTACAAAAGTGCACAACATTATCATTAATTACACTTGTTACAACTACTACAGTTCTTATTATCTATTTCTTCCAGCGGACAATTAATTTCTTGATCTTGCTGTCCTTTTTGGTATTCTCGGTTGTTTCCTTTTCTTTTCCTTTTCTTTTTTCCTTCTCCTTCTCTTCTTCCATTTCTATATCGTTGAGCATTGATTCAGCTATTTTTGTAACATCGACTTCATAACATGTTAAATCATCTCTGATGTACAGTCCTTCATAATCTGTGCTCCGGCGTTCATTTTGAGGATGAGCAAAGTAAGGATCTTGGTTTATTGGATAATTGAAGTATCCCTGCCCCTGAGGATTTTCTTCCTGATCAGTCATTATCCCTTTTCCTTTTAACTTTATTGATCTTTGGGACCCACTTGATCCACTTGATCTTGTTCCCTGCACATCTTGTCTTCGCATGATATGGGCTAGTGGAATGTTGGAATCGAATGAATCTGAATTTTCCTCCATTGAGGTCTGATATGAGTCTTCACTACTAGATATAGGGATTGGAAGTAAAGTTGTCCCTATAGGCCCTTTTCCTTTACCTGACTGAGGTTGATATGATCCTTGGCTGGATTGACGATCAGACATCTGTACGATGTTAGATGAGAAATAGGATCGCGTTCCTATCTTATCCGTAACAGTTTTATTTATTAAGTGATCGTATTTAGATACTTTTAGTTAAGTACCTATTTTGTTTGAATAAGTACTCGTGTAGGATTAAATCCTATCCGTATCATATTTAATCATTTAGTGATTATATCAGTTGGTATTAAATACCAAGATTTTCAGGAATTTCCTTATTTCTAGTCAAAGCCTAGGTAATAAGTATACCTAATTCGCTAAGACCGATGGCTCTGATACCAACCTGTCACACCCCTACTCGGGGCCTGGGTGCGACGCCCGTTAGTTGGTATCCGGTTTTGAAAATATATCAGAGTTGCTGGTTATTAGCGGAAATCTTTTAAAATATAATATTCATTTATAAACTGTCGGGTCAGAATACCCGTTTGATATTTCAATTAACTGTCTTTTGAAAATATAATATTCTAAATAAAATATCTGAGCCCTCAGACACCTCTAATGACTATGTCTCCAATCTTCTGTCAGTATTGCCTGTCAGTTATATTATTTACAGTTTCCCTGAAATGTGGGGGAATACTCATTAGGCACCCAACTCAATTGGGTTACAATACTCATTAGGCACCCAACTCAATTGGGTTACAATACTCATTAGGCACCCAACTCAATTGGGTTACAATACCAGTGTGTAAACAATAACAATACCTTTGTGACAATACTCATTAGGCACCCAACTCAATTGGGTTACAATTACCTAGGTACATGTACAATTAATCATATATACAATATCATTTCTCTGATCAGTCCCGTAGACTACCAGAGGCATGTTTGATGATATGCATGGCCTCGGGGAAATCCGAGTCACCATGTATGTATGGATCCAGACACATGTATACTCTTAATTTGAGTATGCCCGTTTCTCATTATTGTAACACAAAGTTTTAAGGATTCGTAAATCCCATGCAAACAGTTCAGAGTCTAAAAGAGTTGTAAAAGGTTGGGGCGTATTCACCTTATATGATTGTAATCAGTTTCTGACACTGATTCCTGTATATTGATCAGTTTCTGCTACTGATTCCTGTTTCTGTTTTCAGCTTTCAGATTGATTGATTGACTGTTATCTCACACCTATAGTATGAGAATAATATTTGTATAAATGTCTAGATCAACGATCTAGCTTCAGACCCCGTAGTCTGTTTTGTATAGCTGTAACCTTGATAATTTATTTATTTGTACAAAACATATGGACATTTAGTTCCTTTGTTTATTTATTAATTATATATCAGGTTTCTTCTTCAGGGAGAAACATTACTTTATCTATGTGAATGAATAGTATCTTTCTTAATCATTAAGAAATACTATTTAACTATAACCTTTGCATGTAAATGATTACGTTTCTTAATCATGAAGAAACTATAATTAGCTATAACCTTTGCTTATAAAAGGTTATATTATGTTTATCAGTAATCAAGGTTCGGGCTATACCCCTGACTATGGCCTAAGCTATTATAATAATAATAATAAAATAATAACTTAATCAGAACCCCTACCTCTCACGGGTATGTGGAGTTGGTTATCTAAGATTGAACGAGCGGCACTGCTACTCTATATCGCGTACTACAGCTTAAACCGTCAGAGCTTCGGAGCTGGGCACGTTTCACGAGACCGGCACGCAAACCGAGACTAGTGTGTGTAAAAGTTGGTGAAAATGTGTGTTGGAGATGTGAGATGGAATGTGCCGTACCCCTCCCTTTTATAGTTGAAATTGGGATCCATCGCGTAGCGCGATGGTCCCTTCTCTTAGGGCATCGCGTAGCGCGACGCCGCAATTGTTGAGATGCTGCCACGTATTGACACGTAGCCGGGCACGTGGCACAGGTTACTTAAGGGGGTCATCGCGTAGCGCGATGCCTCTTAACCCTTGGTTATCGCGCAGCACGGCGCCCCCTTTTTTTTATTTCTAGGGAAGAGCATCGCGTAGCACGATGATGCTGTTCCTGGGCTCATCGCGTAGCGCGATGGGTCCTGAAATCAGATTTTTCACTTTTGGTCCTTCGTCTTTGATAACTTGCCACTTCTTGGTCATACTTCCATTTTCCAAAAATACTAAAGCGGCCCCCCTTATGCGGCTCGCGGCGATGCGAGCATGCGAAGTGCCAAGTGCGCCATCAAAACTCCACATTACGCCCATCGCCCGAGTCCGAGTCCGTGCGCGTCGGGTGCTTCACAACCTCCGCTAGGACTATGGAGAGTGGTTAGCCATATTAAAACATTTCTATGGAAACTTTCTTCCGTATAAAGAGCTTTCATTTCTTTTCTTGTTTCCATCTAGGATGAAAGTATCTTTTCCTTATTTATACCTATGTGGAATGCTTCCACTTTCTTCCATCTTTTCATGTGGGATATAATTTTCTTATTTCCTTAACATAAGAATGCTTTGTTTTTCTTATCTTATTCTTCCCATTACTTGCCTTTGAAATTATTTTTAATCCTTCAACTTTCAAAGTAGACATATTTGGCCCAAAATAAATATTGGTTTTTCCGAGATGTTACAGATTGATAATGAGTCTAACGTACACATGAAGCATGGTAGACTAGTCTATTCCAAAGTAAAATTTCCTCAAAAGTTGGAGCAAGTAATCAAGATGATCAAATCGAGGTGTAGTAAGAAGATCTCTTGGAGAGACATTTGACATGATGGTTCTTGATGAATCGTAGGTGCCTAATAAATAAAGAGCTCTCAATATATTATATCATGTCTAGAAATGTATGGAATCGAAACAAAATCGACGCTGCTGATCTTTTATATAGCGCTAGAAATAATGAGAATGGTGAGGATCAAAGATTTGCTTGTGAATGAAAAGTATAAATGATTGGCCAAATTGATAAGACGCAAAAGAGGTAGAAATGGATTCTCTAATGAAATGAAAGTTATTGGACTTGTAGTCCATACGCATGAAGTTGAAAAATATGTTGTATATAAGAAAAGTCTTTCGCGCGAAAAATTATGTGAAATAATGAAAGAAGGATATAAAGCAAAACAACAAGGATTTTCGCAAATATTTGTAAGTGATTACTATGAGACATATTCTCTAGTGGTGGACGCAATGATTTTCCAACATATAATGAGTCTGGTAATACAAAGAGAGAATTAATATGCGTCTAATAAGCGTGGTGATTCACTTAATATTGAAAGTTTACATGAAAATCAATGAAGTATTTAAATAATTAAAATCATGTAAAGTAAATTCTTGAGAACACAATAATTTTTGTGTACAGAATCATATTTGAATATGTTACGATTATTGAATATGTTGAATATAAATGGAACTTATAATGAACTTCTAAGCTACTTGAATGCTTGAAAGGTTAATTGAAACATCATAATGATGTAATTCTAGTGTATCAACAAATATATATAGAAGATAATGTACGTAATGAGTACAATATCTCAATAAACAAAGAAGTTGTACAATATGGATTTTTGACATGTGATACAAAATGATGTGTTAATGAAGAACAAGTTTATGCAACAAAAATCCTGGAAAAGTGAATGTGTATGCATAATTCGTCAAGTTGAAAAGAAGTCCATAATGAATTGGTAAATGCATGGATCTAATTAAATTATTCAGATTGAGCTTGGCACAAATCAATAGATATTTTGATAAAGAGGGAGATACGTTGTATATAATTAGCCATACTTTTATCAAAATTTCATTCTAATCACAGATTACAATGATGATGTGCACATCATCGAAACAAACTTATGAGCTTTTAAGAGAGAATTCTTTTTGAAAGACCTTGACACGGTGTGATTATTGCTCGACTTATAGTTCGAGTATATATGTAATTATATGTTTATAAATCCATCAAAGTGTATCTAGAAAATGTTGAGACATTTTACCATGAAAAAATTTAATCTTTTTAGCACGTTAAAGGATGCCTAACAATGACTCTATATAATTTCCTATATGAATATGAAATATTCTTGGTTCGAAAATATTAAATGCTTATGCGCATTATGTCGTATTGTTAGCTATATATGATTATTATTTTTATTATTTATATATATCAGCATGTGTCCAGCTATGAGACATCAGAATGGGTTAAATATATACTTCAGATATGAAAGATACGCGCTTATAATTTACTAACCCATTAAAACAAGTTGGTTAGTCTTGTTGATACAGAGAACCACAACAGAATCATAGATACAATTGATATGTTTAACAGATGAAGCAATAGAAGTTTTCACGTGAAGATCACACAACATTGTTCAGCTTAAGGATTCAAACGTCAAGGTTTTGAGCAACTTTCACAGAAGATCAATATTTACCATTTTAACGAATATATAAATTAGGGGAGACAATACGCGCTGCTCTTTTTTTCCCTTAGCTATGGTTTTGTCCCACTGTGTTTTCCTATAAAGGTTTTTAATGAGGCAACATCTTCAAGCATATTAAGTTAATAACTAGGGGGTGTTATAAATATATTAATATTTTGGTTATCAATACCCAATATAGATTAGTTTTCTCCCCCAAGTTTTCCTATCCTATATATACTTCTCATTGTACTTCATTGTAATACACATCCTGAATAATGAAAATCTTTCCCTTTCTCCTGACATGTCTATCTCTTATTCATTGCTATTAGGCTAGTTTCACAACAAAATTGTACATATTAAATTATATTTTATTTAAAAAGACAAAAATGCCCGTTCATAACTTAGTGAAAAGACGATTTTGTCACCGAGTTTACGATGAAAATTAATGAAGTTAACGATTTGGACCTCAATGACCACAACAACTGGTAAACCTCAAAGGTTCAATTGAAACAAAGAAAGAAGAAAAAAAACTATTTAAACGAAAGTCAAAAAATGATCCAAGTTGTTAGATACTTAGTAGAGGCGCACAAATCGGGGTTTCCAAATCCGGGTTCGAGTATGACCGGGTATTAGCAATACCCATGTGGGGTTCGGGTCCGGGTATGCCTATAAAACTATACTCTATGCATCAGGTTCGGGTTGGGTATAGAATCGGGTATATGAATACCTTATTTCTGGGTATTGAAAAAAAAATCCTATTTTTGGTTATTTTCAGGTTTTTTCGGTTGTAGATTGGAATTTTTTAAGGGGTTGCACTTTTTAGGAGTATGTTTCAGGTGTTTTTCAGGTATAGATTGGGTATTTGAAAAACATGGTTTTGGGTATTGGAAAATTTCGGGTACTACCGGGTACAAATCGGGTCCGGTTTTTGGGTATGGGGTTTGGTATTGAAACGCATACCTTATCCGTACCCTACGGGTAGGGTCGGGTATGGGTATTAAAAACCCGGATATAAAAAAAAACAGGTTCCGGTTCCGGGTTTGATTTTTTGTGCACCTCTAGTTCCAGGTTTCAGGTTGGGCCAAGGGTTTCCTAGAGTGAAAGTCAGTGACTAGTAGAAGTGGGCAAATAAACGGTTAACCGAACCAACTTGAAAATCGAATCGGTTTGAAACTGATTATGTAGACCGGTTTGGAACCGATTAAAACTGTAGGTTCAGAATCTGTTTGTAATTTTCCCTACCAAAACTGGATTCCAAACTGGTTAACCGACCAAAACCGACCATAAATCAGTTTTGTCTTTTGTTGACAAAACTGAACTGGTATCAACCTAAATTGGTTTTGAGAATAGTAGTCCGTTCGTCCATCGGTTACTCAAATTCAAATGGCAATTAAAAAATATATATATATTTTTTAAACGGTTTATATATAAAAAAAAAAGTGAGATAATAGTAGGGTTTGAAAGGGTTAAAGCAAAATACAAAAGCAGACTTCAACGTCTGTTCTTGTTTTATTTATAGCAGCAGAAGAGAAGGAGAAGGATTCAAGCGTCCGAAAATGTATATATATTTTCAAACCTTTCTTCTATATATATATTTTCAGTTGATTTAATTGGGAATCATGCTTACTTTACAGGATTCAAGCGTCCGAAAGCAAACCGACAAGTCTCGAACAAGCGTGCGAGAAGAAACCACGGTGCTGAAGATGACAGAGTTCCAAGTGATTCAGGCAACTCAATTTATTATTATTGATTTAGGAGGAATTAGGGCTACTGTAAATGTATTATTATGAGGAAAGACGAATTAATGCTTGTGTTCGTTTACAGTTCTAATTGAAGTTGATTGGTTATGAGTTGCAGGCACTTCAGCTGAGGAACACTCAAATATTGCCTCAGAAGATGAACAGGAAGTTTACAAAGAGCCAACAATGTATGATAATTTGTTGAAGACGCTTGGTTCAGCTAGTGAATCAATGGCTGATGCTTATAAGAGGAGGTACACTGTTTGTAAGAATAATCAACTGTTGATGCTTTCGAAGTTAATATGATAACTGTTTGAAGTTTAAAGATTTGAGTTATAATTGGCTGCATGTACTATGTGTAGACAGCGTGCAGAAGAAGGTATTGATGACTCTGAAGAAGATGAAGAAAATGGTTCAGAAGCTGTTAGTGTTTCTGAAGAAGATGATGATGATGATGATCGTAAGAAGCACATATTGTTCCTTTTGTATATCCAAGTTGTCCCACATTTTTAAACGTTTTTGTTTGGATGATTAGTGTCTGAAAACGAGTCTGAAGGTGACGATGTGGACCTAAATGATAAACAAGATGGTAGTTTGGCAGCCACTGAAGAAAACAATGAAGATGATGATGAGGATGAGGATGAGGATGATGACGATGAACAAGATGAGGATGGAGAAGAAGTTCTAGGAATTGCACAAGAATTAGAAAGCTCAAGGTATTATGATATTTTACTATTAGTTATTTGTTGAACAGAAATTAAGAGTCAAATAGATGACATATAAATGTAATTTCTGCGCTAAAGGTCAAGTATTAAAATTCTACTTTGTTATGATCTTTATGCAGTTCATTCTCCTCTCATCTGGAGTACAGATTATCAGCAGAAGAGGTTAGAAATCTTCCAACAAACAGAGGGAAATATAAATATAAATTTGGGGTTGAGGCCGCTAACTGCAAGTGGGTGGCAACTAGAGAGCTGAATCTAGAGGTAATTTTTACCATTATTTAACATTTTGATTTTCTAACAAATATTTAGTTTAATACTTCTGTTAACAATCTGCAGGCAAATTCTCCTTATGGTCTAAATATGAAGTTATATAACCATTGGTTAAATTACACGGCATCTGGAGGTCAAGATCTTCATTCATCAAGACAAAGATCATTCTTCTCTCTTTGTAAGTTATTAATCTCTTGTTAATACACACTGATTTATTGACAGTAAGTCAGTTTGCAATAACTGTTAGGTTAACTTCATATCTACTTATTTAAATAGGCAACCGCTATTGTGATATCCTACATCACAACAAAAAACCGTTTTATAATAAAGGAAGGGAAGAAGACTCAAATATCACGGATGCCTACTTGTTACACTCGGTGTGTATATTTCTATATTTGTTTATTAAACTAACATTATGATAGAGATCTTATTCTATTACTTAATACTTAATAGTCGTTTGTAATTGTGGGAGGGGATAAGTGTAATTTCTATTCTTATAAGTAAGGATCAATAGTCATTTAGGAAGGATAAGAAAGATATTAGGTAAGTTGTTAGGCTCATTGCATTAGCATGAGAAGGGCATAGCCCGGGACCACTTCGGTGGTTAGTTATCCTTTGTAGATCCTTGAGATCATCTTCTTCAATATAATAATATACTTTACATATTTGATTTCAATCATCTCAACATTTCCTAATTCAATACCTATCATTGGTCTGACCTGCCTCACCTCTGCTTCCCTTTCAATTTCACCTTCCAGATCTGTGTTCGCACCTCTGTTTTCCTTACAATTTCAATTTCCAGATCTGTGCTCCCATTCGGATCTCAGATCCAATTAGTTCCCGTTCTGATTATCAGATCTGAATCCAATTTCTCATTACGGTTTATATCTCCGAATTCCTCCATTTTATTTCTTCAATTTCATACTCAATTATGGTGAATCAAACAGCTCGCCTCGATACTCATGACCAGCAGATCCATCAATTACAGCAGGATGTTGCCGAGATTAAGGCATCGTTGGCTGCAGCTCGATCGGAATCAAATGAATTTCAGAAAACCGTCCTCGATTGGATGAAGCAACAGGATAAACGTTCGATTAGTTCTCCGGCATCTGGATCTGGTCTTTCCGGAAATGGTGGGTTTCCATCACAACTGCCGTTAGATCCCAGTTCTGATAATGTTGCACCGTTTGGTTTGCCTTGGGTGGTGAAGAAGGTCAAGTTACCGGAGTTCAATGGTTTCGATCCTCGGGGGTGGATCCAAAAGGCAAACATCTATTTCGACATCAATGGCACGCCGGCAGAATCACGCATTCGATTGGCTCAATTGAGCATGGTAGGCACCGCTCAACACTGGTTCACCATTGTCACTCAGGTTCATGATTCTCTCTCTTGGGTGGAATTTCAGGGTGAATTATTGCAACGATTTAGTGGATTAGAAATTCAGAATCCATATGAACACTTAGCTACTATTCAGCAAGCAGATTCAATCTTTGATTACATAGATGATTTCGAGTATCTGTTGTCCTTAGTTCCTCGTTTACCGGAGTCCCAAATTATCGGGTATTTTATCGCGGGATTGAAGGATGATGTCAAACCAAGGGTTCGTTTGCGTCGTCCATCTTCTTGCATTGAGGCGATGTCCTTGGCTAAGGATGTTGAGTTGATGCTTCGGCCATTGGATTCCAGAACGTTGCTGTCTCGTTTTCGGTACGCTCAACATGCGGGGCTGCCAATATTGGATTCTGGATTTGGGCATCGTTCGTTGAGCAATACGGTGTCCAAAACTGTTGGGAACTATGGACCTGCTGGTGGGCTTGTAGGCGGTCATGATCAGGGAGTTCGTTCCTTATCTCGCACCGAGTGGGAGGAACGCAGAAAGAAAGGATTATGCTACAAGTGTGGACAGCCCTACGGTCCAACTCATAGGTGTCCGGAGGGAAAACTTCGTGTGTTGTTACTCGGGGATGATGAATCTGATGGTTTTGAGGGGATGCATTGTTAGTTGGAGCATATGGACGATTCCCGCGCTGACGGGTTCATTCTTCCGGGTGGGGGGTCTTCTATCAAGCCTTGAGGACAAGTCTTGTGTTATGGGGGAAGTATTGATAGAGATCTTATTACTTAATACTTAATAGTCGTTTGTAATTGTGGGAGGGGGAAAGTGTAATTTCTATTCTTATAAGTAAGGATCAATAGTCATTTAGGAAGGATAAGAAAGATATTAGGTAAGTTGTTAGGCTCATTGCATTAGCATGAGAAGGGCATAGCCCGGGACCACTTCGGTGGTTAGTTATCCTTTGTAGATTCATGAGATCATCTTCTTCAATATAATAATATACTTTACATATTTGATTTCAATCATCTCAACATTTCCTAATTCAATACCTATCACATTAGCTCATATATAACTGTTTTATTGTATTAACTAGAAGTGTGATTAAGGTTTTTATTAATGCAGCTAAATCACATATTTAAAACAAGAGAACTTGTAACAAAGAATGACAAAACATTGGGAAAGCAAAAAGAGTCGGGTGCAGAAGTTTTGACCAGTGAGAAGTTTCTTGACCAAGGTTTTACTCGTCCCAAGGTAAATATAAAATTGAAAAAAAAACACTTATTACTAATATATCATTTTTTGGATAATTGTTACTGTAATTGATTTCAGGTTTTGATATTATTGCCAATGGCAAGCATTGCGTACAGAGTAATTACTAAACTGATTCAGTTGACTCCTGAAGGGAATAAGTTGAGTTTAGATTTGACCAGAGAATAACTTTTGACATATTAAAAGAATATAATTTGAATAAGAATTTTTTTTTGATTTCAACAGGTTAACGTGGATCGCATTGATCGGTTTGCTGGTGAATTTGGCGGTGGACCGTCTGATGACCAAGAGGATGAAGATGGTGTTTCCAAATCATGGAAAAAGTCAAAGCCATCAGACTATCAGGCACTTTTTGGAGGGAATAATACAGATCATTTCATGATCGGTATCAAGTTTACCAAGTAAAGACTTTTAACATATCTGTTTCCATAAGGTTTATGTTGTTATGAGTTTGTTGTGCGTTCAATTCGAAATCAAAGACATAGGCTTCTAAATGAACTGAACGAACACGAACGGAGCATGTTTGTGTTAGCTCATTTAACTTTAACTGAGTTACCGAGTAAACGATTGAAGAACTATCAAACGAACAGGGCTTTTTTGTCCGTGTTTGCTTGTTAAGAAAATGAGCATGTTTGTGTTTGTTTGTGTGTGCTCATTAATGATATAAATGAACGGACCTAACTGAATATAGATTCACAAATTTAACTGAGCTATAACTAGTTAAGAGTAATGTGGAGATTATTGTGATGGGCTTAAAAACTAATGAACTTAAACAAGTGTAAACTAACGGACATTAATGAACCTAAACCAATGAATGCTAAAAGAAATTAAATAACAATCGTCAACGAACAAAAATGAATGAATGAGACATGTTCATGTTCGTTTGTTAAACTAAATGAACAATTTTTGTGTTCATGTTAGTTAGTTTATTAAATAGATGAGCATAAACGAACTTTCCTGTTTCCATTGATTGGTTCATGAACTGTTCACTGAACACTTGGTTTGTTTACATGACACTATGTGTGTCCAATTTGTTCGGAAAGACTATTATGTTTTTCCTATGGTGTTTTTGATAAATCTCTTTTTTTTATTAGTGCTTTAATCTTTTTATTATCTTGTTTATTTTGTAGGAAGACCATAAAGTTGTACAGTGATTTTTATACCTCCGACATAATTGTTGCATCTCCTCTCGGTTTGATCACTGTGAGTATATGAAAGCTATTATATACATTTGTTCAAATAATTTAAATTTGAGGTTGCTTTATTTTAGTTATATTGTTATTGTAAAATGTGAGATTTTATCTGTTCTTTTCCTAGAAAATTGGGGAGGCTGAGGTAGAAAAAGAAAAAGATGTTGATTATTTGTCTTCTATTGAGGTAATTCATATTACTGTTACAACGTTTATTTTTGTTATCGAGGTATTTCACACGCACACACACACTTGTTTCTTGTTTATTACTTGCTAATAATATAAGGAACTGTTTTGAATAGGTGCTGATTATTGACCATGTAGATGTGTTAACAATGCAGGTAAAACTGTCGAATAAGAATTTCTGTATAGTTTATTTTTATTTGATTTATAAAAATGTAAAATATTCAACATCACTTGTGCAGAATTGGTCCCATGTGAATACTGTTGTTGAGCAGTTGAATCATATACCGTCAAATCCAACATGGAACTGATATAATGCGCATAAGACCATGGTATATCTCTTATGTGTATTATTATGAGCCGAGGACGAGCTTGCGCTTGAGCTCAAGTTTAAACGAGCCGGCTGGGGATAGGCTTGTTACTTTTTATTTGTTTTTCATTTATACAAATATTGATATATGAAAGACAAAAATATAATTTTTTACATACATCTAATAAAAAATATATAAACAACAAAATTTTATTACATTGTATGTATTACTTTTGTTCTTTGTTTTAATTTGTTAAGATCAAGTGGCATATTGTATGTACTCTTTTTATTTTTTCATATTTTGGTATGTTATTATTATTTGGTTTAGAAACTGAGCCGAGCATGCTCCTTTGGATATGAGCTTTTTTCAAGCTAAGCTTTTTTCGAACGTACTTTAAGCAAGCCACAAACTTTTAAACAGTGCTACGTGTATATCTGTTTATCTGTAATAGCTTAAATATAAATATATTTTAGCACAAGATTTGATTTTAAAGTGTTTTTGAAATTTCTTTTTCTAACTGTCTCGATGCATAGGTATCTTGATGGACAAGGTCGGTTTTATCGACAGACAATTATTTTAGGGTCTTATATAAATCCAGGTAAGATTCTGTCATTTCTGTTCTGATAATTTATGCCTTTCAATTATTTAATGAAAATCTAGCATACATAATTAGGGTTAGTTATCATTGTTATTCTAAAACAGTTGGGACTTCATATATGCATTTTATTTATTTATTTCATATATGATATTATGATGATATTTGAATATATCTTGTTTTGTTTTTTTCTTAAATAGATATTAATGTTTTGTTTAACAACTGTTGTCCCAACTATGAAGGAAAGGTGAGAATCTATCATTTATGCTGTGTAAATGTAATAAAATTTAAAAGTTAAAATTCGTAAAAGTTTCAAGTTTAAATTTGCAGGTGAAATTGTTACATGAACACAAAGGTGTTCTTCCAAAGGTTTTGCTTCAAGTGAGCCAGGTTTGTATTATCAATATCTGTAAATCTATATATATTTTAAATTGTTATTTTAATTTTCTTTTTTTAACGATCAGATTTTTGAGCGTATTGATACCGAATCAATAGAAGATGAGCATGATTCCCGCCTTGATTACTTCAAGAAGAAGGTATCATTTTTCATTTTCCTTTCTAGTTTTTTTATTTAATAATGTATCTTTATCAGGCCCATGGGCCCAGCCTATGGGCTATTAACCACAAAAATTAGCCCATTTGACATTTTTATGTTTGCTGTTGTAGGTCTTCCCAAAAATTAAAGATTCTGTCCAGGTATTTTTATTATCATAATCCATAAATTAAATGAAGATATGGAGAGTTTGATCAGTTTTTATATAAACAGGTTGACCCGGGTCATGCTTCAAAAGGGTATAATAGGAAAAGTTAGCTTGAAAGGAAACATGTCAAACGCCTCTAAATTTGTGATTTTTCCAAAGTATTATAATTTTTATAATTATATTAAAGGCAAATTTTTATTAAGGATATAATAGGAAATAGTTAGTTAAATGATGCAATTTTGTAAATTATAAATTATTTATTTGATGCAGGGTGGGATTATGATATTTATTAGTTCTTACTTTGAGTTTGTTCGCGTACGGAATTTTTTAAAGTCACAAGACGCATCCATGTGTCTAGTTGGAGAGTGAGTTACCGAGATATCTTTTCTTTTCTTTTATTATAAGTCTTTGTTCAATCATTTGTTATTTTTTTAATGTTCTTTTTTTTGACGTTTTCGATCTCTTTAGGTACACACAAAACAGTGATATATCCCGTTCACGAGCTTGGTTCTTTCAAGGAAAAAAGAAGATAATGCTGTACACTGAAAGGGCCCATTTTTATCATCGATACAAGTTATATTAAGCTTGTAGATTTGACTCGTTTGACCCATTTTACTGTTATCTTTTCAGGTAAATCTTTTAAAGTAAAATGCCAAAATCATCCTTGAGGTTTTGTTACTTTTGCGACTTTCATCCAAAAATGTTATTTTTTGCAATGGGACCCTTAAGTTTCCTCAATTGCTGCCAATGTCGTCCAAATGTCTAACACCATCCAAAATCTCTGTTAAGTCAGAGGGCTATGTAGTCTTTTTACATGATGTATTTTTTGCTGACCATTTCAATAACCTTTGAAAAGCCAAGCACATAACAAAAATCAATTCTCATTTCTTCTCAAAATTCAAAAATTAGATCATTAAAATTACTAAATAATCAAATCGCCCACTCAGATCTCGTTGCTATAAGCTTCCATGACCACTGCCGCAGATCTTGAAGATGACCCGTTACCTCTGAACTCCGACGACCCAAATGGTGAGTTTAGATCACTACCGTCTGAGACCCAGATTGTGTCTCTAATCCCACCGTCTCATCTGAATGGAACGGCAGTTAGGTCTGAGACGATGGTGGCCTGAATCAGGTGAAGGTCATCGGCGGTTTACGCGACTTTGGCCGGATCTAATCGAAATCGATCATCGGAACAAAGGTTGTGGCGACCACTGTAAGAACTATGGTGAGGAAGTTGAAAAATTTGATGCTAACGGCGATGTTGGGCCGACAGTCTCAGACGATAAATTTGGGAGGAGGTGGGTGGATGTGACGGTGGTGTGCCAGTCGTGGTTGTTGGTGGTGGCTGCAGGGTAGGTGTTGCTGGTCGTTCAAGTAGTTTGTCAATTAGGGTTTGTTTTGAATGTAGTGGGTGTAAAAAGACAACAATGACCCTGACTTAACGATAAATTTTAACGGGGCTAGTGATTTGGACAATATTGGCAACAATTGGGAAACCTTAATGGCTCAATTGCAAAAAAAATACATTTTGGACAAAAGTCGCAAAAGTAACCAAACGTCAAGGACGAATTTGGCACTTTACTCAATCTTTTAGTTTAACTGGTATGACATATTTTAATGAAAACAGATACGCGGGACTCAGAATTTGATAATTTATTCTCTTCCTGAGAGAAAAGAGTTATACCCTGAGGTATGCTTTTCAAACCCTAATGTTTCG
This sequence comes from Bidens hawaiensis, assembly GCF_021521415.1. Lineage (NCBI taxonomy): Eukaryota > Viridiplantae > Streptophyta > Magnoliopsida > Asterales > Asteraceae > Bidens > Bidens hawaiensis. The sequence continues at coordinate 31,450 of NW_027506062.1, forward strand.
TTATTTTGATTTTATTCGTCAAGTATTAGTTATAAATATTATTATGTGATTTCAGATTGTTAACATGCTTGATGGTTCACATAGCATGAACTGCACAGTTCTCTTCTCTCGCTTTGACGGTCTCCAGGTAACCATTTAACCATTATTAGTTGTTTTGACTTTCCGATAAAATATTTTTTCTTTCTAAGCTAACTATATGTTAATATGTACTTACTGTTATCTTTTACTTATATTTTTGTTTAGTTGGAGAGAATTGTTGGTACCACACCGGCTAAACGGATGGTGACGTCAGATAAGCGTATCTTTACTTTCTGTTGATGCAACGGTGACGAGAGTTATAATTTAAATTTTGCTTACTAATGAGTATATGGTTCGGGTTTTAATGGATGTTTTAAGAGTTTTAGGTTTATATTTTGGTCACCTGAGGTTTTTTCGTTAGTAGAAATATTGATGGTTGGCAGTTTTCTTCTTTATTGATTGTATTTGTACCGAAAACCTCTTTGTTTTTTTCATTCAAAATTGTGGATTATAAGCAGCATAAGTTACGCGTTTTATATATTAGTTACAAAAACGCTATTGTTAGCCACGGAACAAGTATAACAGTGACATCACTCATGTCACCCCAACATCTTCATCTTGGGATGAATTCATCATAGCGTTTATGATTTAATCGTTCCACCAATTTAATTCTGTGCATATTCATTACTTGAAAATCCAATGGCCTGGGATGAGGAGAAACAGTGAACCACTATATTCTTTTAAAAATTTATTATATATTAAAATTTTTGAATTCTAGGTAGAACTTATTAGATACAATGGTGGTATCTAATAAGTTTTTATACCCTTCCTATTTTAGTAATATTTACAAAGCAATATAAATTGGGAATTGCTATTTAGACACCCTTTAGTTTAACCCTTTAGAAAGGATGTGCACAAGAGAGAAACTATATGTAAATAGCAAAAAAAAAGGTGTCTGAATAGAGTATAGACAAACTATGTAAATTAACATAAGCACAAATATCTTGATATCCATAGAAGTAAATTACAGTTTTAATTACCAAGCTCTTTTAATTATATAAATCAAACCTAAATAGTTGATGAAAGCTAAATAAACTATGAAATAATTATGTTTTCTTTTCTTGAACATCAACTGATTGAAATATTTTATGCAGGTAATAAAAATGTAAATCTATGTTAGAATGTATACAGCATATGCTCAAATTATATTGTCTGGTTTGTCTATAAAAGTTGCGATATAAAAACACAATCGAATATAAAGCGCATGCTATCACTTGTCTACCCTATCTAGCTTGTATTACCACTCCACATACACATAATGACATAAACACAAATGAGTAACACATAAAACCACCTTTTATCCTAAATATAGTTAATTTATAAGATAAAAGCATGTAATTTAGCCATTTACATATAACTAAGAAGGATCTATATGTTTTGACTAACCCCCCTTGTATTTTGCATCAAACTATCAAACTATAAAAGATTCATTCCTAAAACGCGACATTTAGTAACTTTCTTTGTTTGTTAAAGACTAATAGCCGGCTTGTGCACGATCACACACTTCACCCGAAACTATACAGACCGGCGATTTCCACCACTCATCGGCCGCTGCAAGTTTGAACCCGACGCCTCAATTCCTGCAAGTCATAAAATAAAACAAAAAATCCAATTTTTCAAGATATTAAATGGCGAAAACTAAGGGTAAATAAGTAATTTTAGTATAGGGTATATATACCTGTACCATAGGATTGTTCAAAGCGAGCAGCGATATGTTTGCCATAAGTATATTTCTTCAACATATCAAGATGAAGTTTTATACGACTTAGCAATGATGCCCGTTGGTGACCACTGCATACTTGAAGAACCTTTTGGACCACATAATTTGCATATTGGTCCTTCACCAACACCTAAATACATTAAAAAACAGCGCGTTTAAAGACATGCTGTGGGTGTGCAATTTCAACTCATTAACTTATAAACAGGTAGATTCATAGAACATTTAGAGTAAATTTCATACTTTTCGTTCTTAAATTAAGGAAATTACAGTAATCATCCTTTAAGTTCATATGCTGTAAGAGTTTACGTCTTTCCCTATTAAGGGTGTTAATAGGACGAAAATGCCTGCACATGCAAGGCACATGAATGGACTTAGAAGACGTTCGTTAGAGGAAAGGACGTAAACTGCTATAACATATGAACATAAAAGGATGATTTCTGTAGTTTCCATAGTTCGAGGACGAAAATTTTAATTTAATATTTTCTCCAACAGGTCAACTAAAAAATAGCTTAGAGGGTTGAAATAGTAAATTTTTAAACATGTTTTGACATGCTAGTTATTCATAAAAAAAATAAAAAAATTTGAGCAAAAAGTGTTTCGGGTCAATCCAACCTGACATGCACCAAAAGTTACACGTTTTGACCCGTTTTCCATCCTGCCTGTTTTGTCACCTCTATGGGTCAACAAAAGTCAATGATGGCATTCAAACTTAAGTAGACTCACCAATAAGTTATCAATGCCATTAACAATATCAGTAATCTCTTTAATCACGAGTTGCCTTGCGTCTTCATCACCATATTCCAAACACTTTTCAATAACATTTGATGCATATTTGTGTTGGCTTAATTGCACGATATGGCCGGCCAATTTGTGTACAATTTGGCTTCTTTCCTCTGGTTTCCGTGCAACCAACACATACTGCGAGTACCATACCGAAATAAGATAATTAGTTATAATAATAATAAAATAATTGGTTATTCGACTGCTTTAACAATTCTGATTATTTGATTAACTAACAAATAAGTTGAGCAAAAACGGCATTCTTTTATATCACTAAAGTGTAAATTTCAAACGTGACGACATGTTTTTTATTAGTTATTACAGCACTTTTCAATAATTTATTTCTTAATCTCTAAAAAAAAGTATCATCTAAAACTATAAGTCATAGTTTTTTTCTATAATCTTAACTGAAAGATTCGATGAATATATATATATATATATATATGATATATATATATTTTAAGATAGGGTAAAAATATAAATAAACATAATAATCAATATAGTTATAACAATAAGATAATTGGTTTGATGTGCTTTTACAGTCTAAAGTTGCAGTAATAAGATAATCAGTTGTTTTGAGTGTTAAACAATTCTGATTATTTGATTATAATAAGTTGACCAAAAAGAATAATCTTTTCTAATGATAATATATTTTTTTATTAGTTATAATAACATTTTCCTATAACTTATTTCTTAAATTCTAAAAGAAGTATCATCAGAAACTTTGAAGTCATTTTTTCATAATATTAACTGAAAATGTAAATGAAACAATAATATCTTAAAATTTGGAAAAAATATATTTTAAAATTGGTAATTAAATCACATAATGGAACAAACCTGAGTAACATAATTGCCATACTGATCTTGTGCAAGCCAATAAACCGAGTTCAAAATCTCGTCCACTATAAATTGGCTTTCTAGTTCATCGGTTGAACACTCTAACGCCCTCTAAAAAAAATAGAATAAAAATAGAGTAACTTTATTAAGTAATGTCTATGAAATAAAAAAAATAGTAGTTTACCTGAATGACACGGCAACCAAACGGATGTCTTGAAGCTGATTCAACTTGACCACGAAAAGATGATGTCACTACTTTGATGTGTTCGGTTGGCAAACATTCTATACACTTTTGTATCACATGATTTCCATATTGATCACAAACACATTTTAAAACATAGTCCTTGAGTTCATGCACAATCTTGATTTTTTGTTCTAGGTCAAATACTTCAAGGGCCTATGAAAGATTAAAACATGTCTTGAAAATTAGTTTAAAAAATGAAAGATTATGATTTATGCGGGTTGGCCTCAAGCTCGACCCATTTAGAAACTAAGCCGAGGGTTGGCTATCTTAACGAGTTGAAATGTTGGGCTCAAGCTCGGCTCGTAAAAGACTCGATCCAGCTAGTTTATTTAGTAAAAAAAAGTATATTTTTACACATAAATATATGTAAAATGAAAAAAAAATATTAACTTTAATATAAACAAAATGTATGATTAATAAAGTACAAAAGTTATAATTTTAATTTTGGCTTTAGTTAAACAAGCGGAAGCGCATCCAATAAGCAAAGCTAAACGAGCCAACAAGCCGAGCTTACTTGGCTCATTTACAAACGAGCCGACTTTGAGCCACAAGCCGCCAGCTTTTTGCACTAGTCCGAAACAAGGTTTTTGTCCATTTTTTTTAGTTTTTTTGTAATAGATAATTTGTTAATTATGATTAGAAAAATAATATTGTTGTGACTACAATCAAGATTTACAAGTAAAAACAATTTAGGAGGTTGTATGCATTAAAATAGATTTTGGCGACTTTCAAGCCTTTACCCATGTGACTGATTATCTTGACCCGTGCCTCTTTTAGCTAATTTTTTTATTTGACCATAAAACACAACCCAGATCGACCCAGCCAACAAATTAAAACAAAAAACTAAAATTTACCTTTTGTATCACACGGCAACCATACATATGTAAAGTCAAAGTCAATATTTGACCTTCAAGCAGGTTCCCAAACTCCCTCCTCTGCTCAGCATTTCCATACTCTATCATCTAATATTCACCAAAGATTAAAACTTAACGGTTGAAATTGGTCAAACATGCACTCTAACCTATCACATTAGTCAACATTTGACATTTTCATGGTCAACACTCACCTTCTGAATAACATAATTTCCAAAAACATCGGTTATTAACTTTGAAGCATGAGAAATAACTTCTTTAAAAATAGATTCTCTCTCCTCATTGCTGCAGAATTCCAGCTTTTGTTGAATAAATCTACTTCCATATTGATGAACGCTGCACAAATTATTATAAAAATTTAAGAATTTATTATAAAAAGAAGCAGACAGCTTAAAATTATTAAAAAGCATAGAACTTGCCTAAATTCGACAATGTGCCCGCAAACTTCCGATAGCTCTAGCCTTCGACCTTTACCTGAATTTAACTCTTCAAGAAGCAAATCCGTTTTCAAATTGTTAAAAACATAATTACTATTATGCCCCTTTTGTCCACCATAAGGAGACTGTGGCCTTAACGAGCTAGCAGCGGGTGAATTAAAAGATTGCCAGAAATCCCTATCGGTCGGGCTCCCAAAATAATAAGGATTTGTGGGGCCCACAACCCCTGAAGACTGTGACACACGATCTTCCCACCAAATGGGTGCCCCAGCATACCCAAAGTTGACCCCAGAAGGTTGACTTTGACCACTAAAGCTTTGACCCCCCATGTTGCCAAAAAGCGTTGGAAATGGGTTATTATAGAGATACCCGGATGCGTATGGTGAAACGGGTTGCAGGTTGAAACCATACGCGAACGGTTGAGGGTAGTATCCAGCTGGTATCATATACGGGTAAACTGGAGTCTCGGGAGGCATATACCCGAAGCCCAATGAAGAAAAATTGGCAGGATTCTGAAGAAATTGATTCGGGCCAACATAAGTTTGAGGTGATGACATGGTTTGAGGGTGGGGCGCCACTTGGACGACTTCTCTTTCTAAATTTGGAAAGTTTGATATGTTAAGTGAATCTATTCTATTTCTTATATCAGAAATATTAGCATCAGAAGCACCAAAAAAGAAACCATGGTCTTGTGAGTGAGTATTTGAACTTGCGTTCACGGGTGGGTTATTTACTATACCGCCCCCTGTCCCATCTGTTGATTGTGAACTGGAAACAATGGCGGTTGTCGGGTTGGAGTCAGCATGGTTAACTGTTTCTGCGTTTGGTTCCTGTATAGAAATATACTTTGCATTTATAACCATAATATGTGTGTGTGTGTGTTTATGTATGCACGCATATATTTATGCATGCATATATGTATGTATGTCTTCTGCAAATGTAAACATATAATTATTATAAATATGTATGTGTATTATAATATACTAGGTTAGAGCCAGTGTTCCACACGGGTGAAAAATATAATAAAAATAAAAAAAATCATTATATGTAATACGTAAATTTAATTGTTTCATATAATAATTTTTATTTATGACTTTTTTATTAAGTTTTTGATATATTATGCACTATAATTTTAAGTTGAAAACCAAATCTTCATGTTTTATTTATTTCAAATAAAACATTCATACCGATATTGTTATATTAAATATTGTGTGTATAAAATGATATTTATAACAAAATGTTGCCACAGCTTTAAAAACTAAATTTACAAAGACTAAGGTTGTGTTGTAAAAGAAAATAAATAAAAATATATTATATTTTAAAATGAAGAGAGAAACGATGAACAATCTTAAATGGTAGTGTTAAAGAGATATGAGAAGACAATGTCATATTATGAATTATGAAAAACAATTAAATATAGTTTTAGTTTTATAATTGAAGAGAAATCACATTTATATATGTTAAGCTAAGAAATCAAACACAATTACCATTTTAGTGGAGTTGGTAAGCACATTTGGTTTGAAACACGAGGTCTTGGGTTCGAAACCCGCATCACACAATAATATATTTTTCAAAATTTTATAAAGCCTTATGGGCCATGGGTTATAATAGGAAAACGGGTCATGGGTCATAATATAATAGGAAATAGAGTAATTCCTCAAAAAAATAATATTTATTAATTAAGCAAAATACAAAAAACAACAAACTTATCATTTAGTTTTAAGAGAAAACCGTTGCACAGTCGTGTTTAAAACAATTGAAGTATTTATTTAGTTATTTTCGTCCTTCAAATTAGTATTTAAAAGTTATCAATTAACAAATAAATGACAATGAACGATTTTAGAGATTTATGAATTACAAACACATAGGAATTAACGAAAACCCGAATCAACACATTCATAAGTAAATGGATCAAAAGATGTTGCATCTAAAGACACGCACGGGGTACAATTTTAGCAAGTAACATCATGGATTCAATAAAATAATTTAATTGATCAAATCGCAACGCACATCGAAACACCCAAAAACTTTAACAAACTTGTCACTTGAGTATAAACTCGACACCATAAAAAAGATTCCTTTTTTAAAAATATCTTCATAAAATTAAAATAAAATAAGCTTACCCGTTTCGGGGATTTCACATCTTCCAACTTTTCTTTATGAGTAGAAAGATTACTAGACTTGAGGTTTTCAATGGCTGCAAATGAACCTTCGATGGTTGGAGGCGCACTTCCGCTTCGAATAGGTGGCAAATTACCATTTTGCCCTTGGAATCTCCATTTTCCACTTGATTCAGTTTTCTGAATCGGTCCTGCAATCATTTTGATCCAAAGAGCTTTTGAAGTTTCAACACATATGTGTTATGAAAGTTGAAGGCTTCCTCTTTTGGCTGAAAATATATATAGGCAAAGAAATATGATATGTAACACGATATTCAATTTTACTTAGAGAGTAACCATTGGATCAAACTCGTATCCACCGTTGATTAGCCAGTGGTTTTCTTAAATAGGCGAGTGACGTCGACTCGTAATTAATGCGAAAAAAAATTCTAACAAACTTATTTGACTTATGGTTTTACAGGGGTGTAAACGAACCGAGCTGCTCGTGAGCCATTGTAAATCAGCTCACTAAAAGCTCGAACCGAGCCAAGCTTAAACGAGTTCTAAGCTTATATTGGAGCTATTTTATTAATAAACCAGCTTGAGCTTCACTTATCGAGCTTGCTAGGCTAGTGAGCTTAAATGGGGCCATTATTTACAACTTTTATTAGTTTATTAAATATATATCTACATGTAATTAATATTATATGTAAAATTACAATAAAATAGCTAACTCATATTATATTATGTTATATAAGAAAAGTCATCATCATCATCATCGTACTCAGTATATCCCACCAATAGCAATGCTATGGTAGGGTCTGAGGAGGGTAAGATGTAGACAGCCTTACCTCTATCCCATAGGGATAGAGAGGCTGCTTCCGGTGAGACCCCCGGCTCGATAGTAGTTTTGAATCAAGCCTTGGACATAAGACACATAACACTCAATCATCGGGACACCGGCTGATTGGTGCATGTGCCCTTGTCTTTCGGCTATCAACGCCACCACATGATGCCTGATTAACCTTCCGCCACTTTTAACGTTATTTTCACGTGATTATTAAAATAACGTCAAAATTAGTGCAATTTTACTTTTGCCCACCCAAGGGTTCACACATATATACATTATATGTGCGCACCGCAAGCAGGGCGTTTATATAAGAAAAGTAAAACAAGCAAATGTACCCGGTATAATCTCACTCATAGCAGAGTTTTGGTAGTGTCTAGGGTATATATAAAAGTATAATTAAAAAATATATAAAAATAATTACAAAATATAGATAAATAATATAATTGAATAATTAACGAGCCGATCCCGAGATTGAAAACCTACTCACTAGCCGAGATCAAGCTACAGAAATAGAACTCTAAATAATACAAGCCCGACCTCTCTTATGCTAAACGAGCCGAGTCCGGGCTCGGTTTGTTACATCCCTAGTTTCTGATAGTTAGAAATTTTGAATGGTGTGACCTTAAACATTAATGTGTTAGCAATTTGTTCATGTAGCATGCGAACTCTAGGAATCATATGCAACACATTTGGCAGTTGGGAGTTATTAAATACCATTTTGGAGTCTACACGGCATGTATTTTTTATGACAATAACGATTGCCATAATATATGTTTATATGATTAGTGATTCCCTATGTTAGAAACACAATCTTGGTTTTATAAGCCGTGACTCAAGGCGTTTAGGGTCCTAGAAGCCGAGGCACAAGGCAACAGATATTTATAACGTACTTGTAAATTAATTCTAGATAAGACTTTCGCTTGTTAATTCGTTGCACCTGTAACTAAGAACTCCAAAAACAGAAAACACGCATGATGAAAAAACTTAAAATCTTTTTGGGTTAAATTCAAAGAACTTATTATTAAAGAACCAAAATTCTTCCATGGGTTTTGTCTTAACAAAATTAACAAAAAACTTAAAAACAATCTTTTGGGTAAAATTCAAGCCTGGGTTTTGTCTTAAACAGCCGATTACCAACCTCAAATTTCTCAAAATTAACAAAAACCCATATGAAAAAACTTGCATTATGCAAACATGCAAAAGGGTATTGAACAGCTTATAGCTTCAAACTGGAAGAACCTAAAAAAAAAAAATTGGGCAAACTTCAAGAACTTATTAAAGAACCATAATTCTTATGTGGGTTTTGTCGATTACTAACCTCAAATTTAACAAAAACCCATATGAAAAAACTTGCATTATGCAAACACGCAAAAGGGTATTTAACAGCTAATATCATCAAATTGGAAGAACCCCAAAAACTCAAAAACAATCTTTTTGGGCAAAATTCAAGAACTTATTATTAAAGAACCACAATTCTTACCCGGGCTCTGTCTTATAAACAACTGATTACCTATCTCAAATTCCTCAAATTAAAAAAAAAAAAGAAAAAAAAAACATATGAAATAACATGCAGTATGCAAACAGGCAAAAGGGTATTGAACAGTTATGGATTCAAATTCAAGAACCCTAAAAATCAAAAACAATCTTTTTAGGAAAAATTTAAGAACTTTTTATTAAAGAACCAAAACTCTTGCCTGGGTTTTAACTTAAACAACTGATTTACCAACCTCAAAAAAAAAAAAACAAACAAACAAACAAACTTGCGTTATGCAAACAGGCAAATGGGTATTTAACAGCTAACATCATCAAATTGCAAGAACCTTAAAACTTAAAAAACAATCTTTTTAGGCAAAATTCAACAACTTTTCATTTAAAGAACCAAAATTCTTACCTGGGATTTGTCTTAAACACTAATTACCAACCTCAAATCCTCAAATCAACAAAACCCCATATGAACAAAACATGCATTATACAAACATACACCTTTAAACCGGAAGAACCCTAAAAGCCAAACACAATCTTTTTGGACTAAATTCAACAACTTTATATCAAAGAATCAAAAATCTTACCTGGGTATTGTCTTAAACACCAAGTTCTTGAAACCCTGGATTCTCTCTGTTAGATGCTGATGATGATGACAAAAATATAACAAAAGGTGTTGAAAATGAAGTTAAGTGGGGCTTCTTGATTAATATTTGGAGTTGTTATTATGAAGATGGAAATATGAGGTTATTTCCAAAATTCAAAGCTCTTTGTTTTTGTAATTTTGTTTTGTAAATTAGGGCAGAAAAATGGTGGAAAATGACAAGCAAGATTAAGGAAGGAAGGAAGGAGCATATTATCATTCACTCAAAATCTATTATTCATTTATTCTTGATTTCTCTTCTTTCTATCTCAAGTTTCTTGGATTATTAATTAATTATTAAATATAGTAAAAAACACTCCATCCAATTCCAATCTACTTGGAATATCTTGTTGGCTAAAAAGTTGTGTCTACGTCACATTTTGATTTTCTTATTGCTATAAAAACATTTTTTATATGATTATTAAATTATTAATCACTTTTCAAAAACCTATTTATGTGTAAATATGTTATTTTGAGTGTTTCTGACAATAACCATGTCACGAAGATAAACGAGTATTGAGTTACTTTATTTAACTTGTTTTAATAAATGGGTCGTGTTTCGATTAATATGTTTGAGTTGACGTGTTTAATTAAACATGGTCATCATTGCCCACGTGTTTCAGTTAAACATAGTTGATCAGCCACTTATTCAATTAAACATGTCAATCCATTAGCCCATTTTTTACAGCCCACTAACTCGATTAACTAGTTTATAATTTGGTTATTACCAGCTAACGCGTTTGACATGTTTCGATAAATGGTTCAACATGCCTTGTTTAGATTACAACGTTTTAAATGTGTGAGTTAAATTGATATTTTTGACACAAATAAAAATATGATTATGTTTAAGTTAAATAGTTCAACCAACCAATTTGACAAGATTGAGTCACTATTATAAGAATAATAAGTACTATGACACTTGTTAGTGGCTCCGATCACTATTTTAATAGAGAATATATTATAATATGACCACACAGATCTAGTATAATGAATATAAAGTGTTGATATGGTGTTTGTTTGCATGTGTCACGCCTCAACTATATAGTCTCGGCCTGCACAAAGGTAAATGAACTAAGTGACATGACATGAAGTTTGAACCTAAGATAATTAATAAATTATATTGTGTAAAAGCCAAAAAGACAAAAGATGGAAAGCTTTTGAAAATAAGGAACCCTATGAGATAAAAATGAATAAAATGCAAGTCAATCCCAACATACTTCATGTGCTGATGAAACACCGTATTCACTGCAAGATTTGTAGCTCCTAGTTCGTCAAACTACAGAGTAGGTAGAAATGTATATATTATGAAGCAAAATCATAACCATGCGACTCTCGATAGCAACAGAAGCTAGTTCAATACTCGTCCTTTGTACCAGGAAACAATGTGATGGTTGATGGGATGGTTCTTGAAATTCTAACTAATATTGTTGAGTCCATGAAAATTTCAAGTAACCAACGGTAGATCGAAGAGGATTAAGACACCTAAATCAACATCTAGATAAGCAAGTAATGTAGTGTCGATGGAGTGTATAATGCACGATCCATTATCGTTAAGAGCATTCTCATCCAACGTCTTATATTATGTGATGGGTGTTTTTATAATTTAGAGAGTGATTCAGGGTGTTGTGAGTGAAGAGTTTTTATATTTTAGAAAAAGTAGCAATTTTTCTATATATTTGAAAAGTTACTATTCATCCCCTATAATTTTTTAATATATTTTGAAAATGGTTGTGAGTGAAGGAAAGAGAAAATATAATGATAAAAGGTATAAAAAGTATTATATAATTGAAATAGAGAGAGAAAAAATAAAGTGAATTTTAGTGTAATTTTTGATTTGGAGATAGAGGATGGGACCTAAGTATACATGTGATCGCAAGCTAGCATCTCTCAATAGGTTTCTAAATAAACTAGTAAACTAGAGGCATGCAAGATCTAAAATGAGTCAACACCAAATATTACATAGACTCATTTGTAGCGTAAAATAAAAGTGAATTATGAATAGGAATTCTAGATTATGGAAAAAGTTGTCATCCTTTTAGAGGCTTGTGGTGTCTCAAGCACGTTCACTATAAAATATTTAGTAAGTAGCATGAGAATATAGTATAAGTTCCCGTAAAAAAGTTCAGGTTTTCCTTAACGGCATTTGCTACTTCTGTTTGTTCCTAAATTACATCAAATTTAGCCATTGTTAGGATTGAACCCAAGACCTTCTATCTAAGAGACTTGCATCTCTACCATGTGGGCTGGCCTCACAATCACATAAAAAAGCCTAGGTACTCCCAAAAATACATCTAATCTTATCAATGCCACTTTTGTCTTTGTTGGTTTTGAAGTTGTGTAGTAGTCACATACTTATCTAGAATACACGTAGTTTGGAATACATCTAGATTATCTGAATCATGTATGATCACAGATCAATCAAATTAGCGTAATTGTCTTGAAACCTTTATCGAATAAGTCGAAAATAAAACAAGAATGAGTACATGTACCTTAACCTGATTATCTAAAGTTACTTTAGCAGATATTTCAATAAAATACATGAAAAAACAAGAACATCCTCCTTATTCGGACATCTTTCCCTTATCATGACATCAAGTGTCGCAGACTCACTTATGCAACTAGCTATTGTGTTAATGTTGTCACCATTACATTAACTCATTGTCATGTCAAGCAAGCATGAGGTTCCTAGTTTTTTAATAGTGGTGTTGACAGTCAAACCTTTTAATGTTTTAAACTTCAAAAAATAATAATCGGAGTTATTTGTTAAAATATCATAATACCAAACTTCAACACATTCAAATAATTTTATATATAAAAATTGCATACAATCGAGTAATATTGTATGCCCGTGACCTAGTGATGTATTGGTGAATGGTGAAGTTTTTGCCCCTCAATTCAAAAAATGAGGTGGTGAGTTCAAATCAAAAAGTATAAGATTAAAGGGAATTTAACCGAAAAGTTTTACTGTTAAAAGAAAAAAAAAACATGTAAAAAAATTGGTTCTTACGTTTTTGTCCAACTTAATTAAAAAGTCTTCACATTTTGAACACACCTGACAACTCCCTTTCCAAACTCTTCTATTTTTTTTAGTTCCTATATTATTATTATTATTAGATCTTAATTACACTACATATTAAAGTATATTAACATGGTGTTAACATAGTGCTAGTTTCAATTTCATATTTTCATTTCTTATACTTCAAATAGTATTAGTCTTTAAATTATTTAAATTTTATTCAATTTGATTTTCCTATTAATTTATGTTCATTAACTTAAAAAAAAACACAAATACATAGTTGTGTTTAGTTTTTTCTTCTCGAAATTTCGGTATAAATTTTGTTGGAAACGGATGTATATTTAAAATAGAGCAGTTTTCTTTTGTATCATAAGCTATACGAGTGAAAATATCTTTTTAAGGCATATCACAACTTTATTTCTCTTTCATTTGCTAGGCTTCAGATAGCGTCATTTGAGATCTATAATGAAATGGTTCGTTACTTACAAGGCTCAATTTTTAAGCTACTATTTCCAACAAAGGGAGATCTAATTGCCAGTAAGCAAGTTTTGTTGTGTGAGACGGATCAAAAACATGTTTGGCAAGTTGTTTTAAAAGGGAGAAGGGTTATAAATGCGTTTGCGGGTTGATTTGTTTAATTAAAAGTGTTGATGGTCACTCTGTTTTAATTAAAGAGATCAAATAGATCAACTTGAAAAAAAACCTTTTCAATTTTATGGACAGGGGTCTAAAAACATCCAAATCCAAGACCAAACCCGAACTGTCCGAAATTCCACCGCGTAGTCGCCTTATCCCCTTCTATTAGCACTATCACCTCAAAAGCCAGTCAAAGGGCACAAACATGTTGCGATTGATTTGCAATCTATGCAAACGATCTCGTGGGCCCCAGAAGTTCCATCGAAAAGCAGGCACGAGTTTCCAATCCGGTCATCCGTTGTAACTCGTTACCTAGAGCCACCTGCAATGCAAATGATAAGCCAATTTTTAAATTACATTCATTTCTAGTAACAAAAGACCTGGCAATGCATTTGTCCTCAACAGTTATTTGTACATTTTTTAGTAATATTAATATTTCACCAAATGTATTATATTAATTTTAAAAAAGTTTTAATATAATGTAAACAAATATAATACAAAATATGGGACCAGCTAATAAATTGATTATAAACTAGTTTAAAACTATAATTTATATCAATATAACACAACCAAGTGTGGACTTGGACCCCAATTAAAGACTTAGAAGATTATAAATCTACTAAATTCCAACTTTACATCAACATCATAGAAAACATTTTTGAGTTATAAATGAAGTTAAATTTTTGGAAGAGTGATATGTACCTGCAAGATCCTGTTCCAACAGCACGTAGGACTCAGGGAGGGATAAAATGGTCAATTAACCATGCAGAAGCAACTCCACTGCACTATGGATTCATTGCACCAATTAGTGACTGTGTTTATTACAAATTTGATTATGAAACACAAAATGTAAGCCATTTAATAAGCGGGTCCTGTTCGGGCTGGCATGTTTAACCCGTTTAATTTAATGGGCCATCTTCAGGTTGACCTGTTTAAACCCGTTAACCCATTTAACTGAACAAGTCGACCCACCAACCTATTTAACCGATTTATTACACCGCTCCAGGCTCCAACTCGTTTATAACACATTTACTCTACTCATCTGACCCGTTTATATATACGGGCTAAACAGGTTGTGTTCGAGTTACACAATTTCAAGTGTGTCCAAGTTAAGGTTTATATCATCGACACAAATAAAAATACATGGTCGTGTTCGGGTTCAAGGATTCAAGTATTCAATCAACACGGTTGACACCCCTTGTCGGCAATGCAGACAAGCCGGGTTACTGGTCAAAACAGGTCAACTTTTGTACAAGTAACCGCCACATAAAGAACATACCTCTAGATGCACCAAGACACGAACGAAATGACATTTTCGCCCTCTCATCCGCCATCAAAACCAGTAACTAGCTTAGCAACTTTATTCGCTTTCTTTAACTCCCCTCTTGAACAAAGTGATGCGAGTAGGCTATAATAACCATCAAAATCATCACACGCCACGTCATCATCACCATTCGAAATCAACGGTTCAGATCCAACAACATGAACCTCTATTTCATCAACCTTTTTCCCAACCGGAAACAACAAACTTACAACTTCATCAAGAATCATAACCGCTTCTCGAATACTCCCCCGATCACATAAAGAGTCAAGAAAACGGTCAACCGACTCGGTTTCATCTCCCGTGTCAACATTTTTTAGCAAGTCAACAACTTTTTCATTTTGAAGCATTTCCCTTAAGATGCCTCTAGATTCTTCCATTCTGCCTTTTGAACATAACCCTCTTATTAAATAAAAAAATCCCAATAAATCCGGTGAAAAGCCGTTCACTTTGGAATCAAAATAATATTGCAGAGCCTCTTCCATATTACCACTTTTACAAAAACTATTAATCACAACACTAACCGTAAATTCATCTGGTTTAACGCCTTTTTCAGCCAATTCATCTACAATCTTCAAAACTTGTGACAAGTTTCCAACTTTACTATAACCGTTAATCAAAGAATTGTAAACGCGTATATTAAGGTTCAAATTCTTTAAAACCATTCTTTCAAAAAGCTTCTTGGCATCGTCAAGATACCCTTCTTTGCTTAAAGAATCAATAAGTGTAGAGTACGTGATCTCTGAGGGGGTCACGTTAATATTTTCAAGTGCGTCAAACAGTCTAAACGCTTCGACAAAACATCCTTGACAGCATAGCCCGTTGATGATTGTGTTATAAGTGACGGTGTTGAGGGTAATTCCGTAATTTTTAGCTAAAGTGCATACCTCTAAAGCTTTTCTAATATGTCCTTCTTTACAAAGACCATTTACAACTATTGTGTAATCAACAACATTGTAAGGCCCCGTTACCGGTAACCCTACTTTCGTGTTGGATTTACTCATAAACACAGTTCTAAATATCAGAGTTATTTAAAACATTTACGCGGAATGTAAAACTTTCATAAAACATTACATAATTCATAATTGGTCTCAAAACATTCATTGTCTTTCACATTAAAGCATTAAAGTTAACACATCACAAGTCTTCAGATGCCAGACTCTCGTTCAGTGCCATGTGTCCCCTCAAGCGAGCTGCCTCATTCTACTCACCTGCGTGCATACTAAAAGTCAGCTACGCTGAGTGAGTTCTAGATAATCACATAATCATACCATTCACATAACAATATATTCATCCTTTCATTCATACTTTTATACTTTCATACTTTCTTACTTTCATACTTTCTTACTTTCTTACATTCATACTTTCTTACTTTCATACTTTCTTACTTTCTTTTGTATTAACTTACTTTCATATCTTATGTTATAAAGAGCATTACGCCCTACATTCCTCGAGTATTATTAGGGCTCGGTACCCTCCTTCCTCGAGTATTATTAGGGCTCGGTACCCTCTTTCCTCGAGTATTATTAGGGCTCGGTACCCTCCTTCCTCGAGTATTATTAGGGCTCGGTACCCTCCTTCCTCGAGTATTATTAGGGCTCGGTACCCTCTTTCCTCGAGTATTATTAGGGCTCGGTACCCTCTTTCCTCGAACATTAGTAGGGTTCGGTTCCCTAGTTCTCGAATATTAGTAGGGTTCGATTCCCTCTTCGTTACCATACAACCATACATTATCATTTCTTTCTTTTATTATCTTTATCACGTTCATACACGTAAACATACATATCATACTTACCTTACACATAGCGTTACAACCTGACAGTACGTGCAATATCCGAAGATCGTTCACGTAACATCAAGCAATCATTCATACATATCATATCATTCACATAAGGCATACACTTATCTCTTAGGATAAGCGTATTAACAACATATTGAGTATGCACACAGCCCCGAAAACATAACACATAAGAGGGCTAGAAACTCACCTGAACACGGTTACGTTCTCCGTTGATTGTAATTCCTTTCTTTAACTGGGCTCGGCTAACTGTATAATATTTACACATATCAATTAACTACTGCTACTCGTTTGTATTTCTATCTATATATGACCCACAACGAACGGGGGTCCGGGGGCAGCGCCCCTGGCAGCGGGGTTCTAGGGGCGGCAGCCCCTAGCGGGGTCCAAGGGGCAGAGCCCCTGGCTGGGGTTAAGCTGCCAGGTCAGCTTGGAAAAATTTTATTTTCGATAACTGCCTTAACACATTTTCCATTAGGTTTTTAATTCATTTTATAAACGAACTTCACTTCAGGCGAAGTTAAACCTTAGGCGAACTTGGAAACAACTTGGTTCTGGCTTGATTCGATCGAATAGGGACATATTCGATCGAATCTGAGGCACACTCGATCGAACTAGACACACACTCGATCGAACCAGCTGGGAAAACTCGTTCGATCGAACATGGCACTCGTTCGATCGGATAGATACTCGTTCGATCGAATACGGATCTCATTCGGTCGAATGAGGCGGAGACCATTCGGTTGCTTTCTTATTCGATCGAATGGACTGGTTCGATTGACTCATTCGATCGAATGGACTGGTTCGATTGACTCATTCGATCGAATGGACTGATTCGACTCCTTCAAGCTGGGCGACGGAGAAACCTACGGGTTTTTTCCGGATTTTCCAGATTTCGACCCAAAATCGAAGTTTTTGACATGGAAATGCTCGGGATTGAAAGGGCTATCGATTCCTAGTACTTTTAAACACAAAAGCTTGCATTTTGACACCAAAACAAGGCGGTTTTTGACCCGAAAACTCAAGTTACGAAAATGGGAGTTTTTGCTCGATTTGAGGTCGAAAATGGTTATGAAAACGGATGATTCTCGAGAGGGACTTACCAAAAACGATTAGGAACAAGATTGTGGACTCGGATTTGTGATTTGAGAACTTTCTCTCTCTAGCTTCTCTCTCTAGAAATGAGAGTGTTTGGGTGGGTGTAAGTGAAGGAAGATGGTGAAAATGGTGGAAGTGTCAAGAACTTTCGTTTATATACTACGGGTTTGGTTAGGCTCGGGTTGGCTTCCTACGGGTCGAGACAGGCCGAGTTCATAAAATAACTAAGCCCAAGACCCGTTCCTTACTCGACATTAAATAACTAAACATAACTTTCTTTTATTTATTTCCTGATAACCCGAGTAAACTTCCCATCTATTAATAAGTAATATAATTAATATTACCTTTGAAATTTCCGGATGTTACAAGTCTTCCCTCCTTAAAGAGGTTTCGTCCCCGAAACCTAACTTATTCCCTATAAAAGGAAAACTTCTTACATTTACACGTTTTATAGAATTGCCTTCGCTTTCTGAGTTACCCTTCCTACTTCCGACTTTACAGCCATCGAATGGTGGTCATGTGTTTTAGCTATTTAAGGTAGCTTGTCCATGAGACCCTCGATGCACCAAGACTCATCTCATCCTTCTAAGGGTTTCGATTAGTACTTTTAACACTATTGTCTAAATCAACATTTCACCATAACATGATAATCATTCTTAACCAAACTCAAAATAATTACACACCACAGATAAACATAAGTTTTAAACCTTAACACAAAACAAGTTCTTAAGCAAATGTAATTTAATAGAACCATTGCATGAGCAATTATTCCTTCATCAGGTGTTCCTCTCTGCAGTTTCCCAAAGTCTTCATCCTTTCGCACCTACCGCCCCTGATTCCTTGCAATCCCTAGCCATGTGGTCAGCTTTTCCGCATTTGAAGCACTTTGGACGATCAGGGCATTCTCGAGAATAATGCCCACTCTTTCCACACCGATAGCACCTGTCTGTCCCAGTCTTACATTCTCCCAGGTGCACTTGCCCACACGTCTTACATGCATCCTTGTTCCCAACTTTGGCCTTCCTCTCATCAGTTGTTGTCACCATCTCGCCAGACCGCTTAGCAGAGGTAGCCCATTTCTTCTCCTTCTTTTCTCCTTCATGTCCTTCCTTTGGCTTCTTGCAATCCCTTGCTAGGTGCCCACGTCCTCCACAGTTGTGACACCTATGGTAATCATTACATTCCCCAGAGGAATGTCCTGCTCTTCCACACCTGTAGCAAACACCTAATCCCTTTCTGCACTCTCCGGGGTGTCTCTTCCCACATTTTTCACAAGCAGTGAACCCCTCTTGCCTTGCCTTCTTTTTGCGTGGATCCACCTCATCGGCTTCCTCTGGTTCTGGAGTTGGGTTCTTTTTCTTCTTTTCCCCCACCGTTCTTGCTCCCCCACAATCCCTAGCTAAGTGACCCGACTTACCACACTTATAACATTTCTGGTTCCCGGTGCAATCACGAGTTATGTGTCCCTTCTTCCCACATCGGTAGCACTGATTTGGACCAGCCTTGCATTCTCCTAGGTGCATCTTCCCGCACACTTTGCATGTTTCCCTTCCCGCGACCTTTAGTATCTTCTTCCCCGCATACTCCACGACATCTACAGATCCTTTGGTTCCTTTCGCTCCTCCCTTATAATCATCACCCTTCTTTCCGTCTCCTCCTGCCTTCTCAGTGGCCCTTGCATGGTTTTCGGCAGACTTGTCAGTACGAATTTTCTTCTCTGCAGCAGCTACAGCGTAAGAAATGGCAAATTGAGTAACAGGATCCAGCTGATACCCTTCATTGCTGCTTGGTCCTTGCAAAGTTTCACTTTTATCCTTTTTCGTGGTAGTAACTAGTTCTTCAGAAGGTTCTCGGACAACGCGTATTCCAAGAGGACGTCCAGTGTGACCTCCCTTACCAACAAACCTTTTTGCTCCAGCCATCGTAATCTAAAAGGGAAAACACAAACATCATCACTCAAGGAACTATCTAGTACAAGGATAGTAAGGCTAACAGGTAATAACAGTGGCCAGTTGTGATTAGCTGATCACGTTACTTTCCGTGTCCTATACACTTCCCTTTATGAGTCTATTTGTGCTGGTTCTACTTAAGCAGTTTGTCAAATCAAACAATCAATTATTCCTATCCCTGACGTTCTCATATCTTTCCTTTCTCATTAACATATATCATTTAATCATACACCTTACCTTTACTGATCTTGCTTGAGCGACACATGGCATTCTTGAACTGGCATCTTCTTTCCTTTCTTACTTAAATCCCATTTTCTGTTCGAGTCTAAGCATGTAGGATGCTTAAATCTCTCGAACTTATGCTCTGATACCAACTTGTAAGGCCCCGTTACCGGTAACCCTACTTTCGTGTTGGATTTACTCATAAACACAGTTCTAAATATCAGAGTTATTTAAAACATTTACGCGGAATGTAAAACTTTCATAAAACATTACATAATTCATAATTGGTCTCAAAACATTCATTGTCTTTCACATTAAAGCATTAAAGTTAACACATCACAAGTCTTCAGATGCCAGACTCTCGTTCAGTGCCATGTGTCCCCTCAAGCGAGCTGCCTCATTCTACTCACCTGCGTGCATACTAAAAGTCAGCTACGCTGAGTGAGTTCTAGATAATCACATAATCATACCATTCACATAACAATATATTCATCCTTTCATTCATACTTTTATACTTTCATACTTTCTTACTTTCATACTTTCTTACTTTCTTACATTCATACTTTCTTACTTTCATACTTTCTTACTTTCTTTTGTATTAACTTACTTTCATATCTTATGTTATAAAGAGCATTACGCCCTACATTCCTCGAGTATTATTAGGGCTCGGTACCCTCCTTCCTCGAGTATTATTAGGGCTCGGTACCCTCTTTCCTCGAGTATTATTAGGGCTCGGTACCCTCCTTCCTCGAGTATTATTAGGGCTCGGTACCCTCCTTCCTCGAGTATTATTAGGGCTCGGTACCCTCTTTCCTCGAGTATTATTAGGGCTCGGTACCCTCTTTCCTCGAACATTAGTAGGGTTCGGTTCCCTAGTTCTCGAATATTAGTAGGGTTCGATTCCCTCTTCGTTACCATACAACCATACATTATCATTTCTTTCTTTTATTATCTTTATCACGTTCATACACGTAAACATACATATCATACTTACCTTACACATAGCGTTACAACCTGACAGTACGTGCAATATCCGAAGATCGTTCACGTAACATCAAGCAATCATTCATACATATCATATCATTCACATAAGGCATACACTTATCTCTTAGGATAAGCGTATTAACAACATATTGAGTATGCACACAGCCCCGAAAACATAACACATAAGAGGGCTAGAAACTCACCTGAACACGGTTACGTTCTCCGTTGATTGTAATTCCTTTCTTTAACTGGGCTCGGCTAACTGTATAATATTTACACATATCAATTAACTACTGCTACTCGTTTGTATTTCTATCTATATATGACCCACAACGAACGGGGGTCCGGGGGCAGCGCCCCTGGCAGCGGGGTTCTAGGGGCGGCAGCCCCTAGCGGGGTCCAAGGGGCAGAGCCCCTGGCTGGGGTTAAGCTGCCAGGTCAGCTTGGAAAAATTTTATTTTCGATAACTGCCTTAACACATTTTCCATTAGGTTTTTAATTCATTTTATAAACGAACTTCACTTCAGGCGAAGTTAAACCTTAGGCGAACTTGGAAACAACTTGGTTCTGGCTTGATTCGATCGAATAGGGACATATTCGATCGAATCTGAGGCACACTCGATCGAACTAGACACACACTCGATCGAACCAGCTGGGAAAACTCGTTCGATCGAACATGGCACTCGTTCGATCGGATAGATACTCGTTCGATCGAATACGGATCTCATTCGGTCGAATGAGGCGGAGACCATTCGGTTGCTTTCTTATTCGATCGAATGGACTGGTTCGATTGACTCATTCGATCGAATGGACTGGTTCGATTGACTCATTCGATCGAATGGACTGATTCGACTCCTTCAAGCTGGGCGACGGAGAAACCTACGGGTTTTTTCCGGATTTTCCAGATTTCGACCCAAAATCGAAGTTTTTGACATGGAAATGCTCGGGATTGAAAGGGCTATCGATTCCTAGTACTTTTAAACACAAAAGCTTGCATTTTGACACCAAAACAAGGCGGTTTTTGACCCGAAAACTCAAGTTACGAAAATGGGAGTTTTTGCTCGATTTGAGGTCGAAAATGGTTATGAAAACGGATGATTCTCGAGAGGGACTTACCAAAAACGATTAGGAACAAGATTGTGGACTCGGATTTGTGATTTGAGAACTTTCTCTCTCTAGCTTCTCTCTCTAGAAATGAGAGTGTTTGGGTGGGTGTAAGTGAAGGAAGATGGTGAAAATGGTGGAAGTGTCAAGAACTTTCGTTTATATACTACGGGTTTGGTTAGGCTCGGGTTGGCTTCCTACGGGTCGAGACAGGCCGAGTTCATAAAATAACTAAGCCCAAGACCCGTTCCTTACTCGACATTAAATAACTAAACATAACTTTCTTTTATTTATTTCCTGATAACCCGAGTAAACTTCCCATCTATTAATAAGTAATATAATTAATATTACCTTTGAAATTTCCGGATGTTACAAACATCCATAAAGGGCAATCTTTCTTTTGATCCCATCAAAAGTTTAAACGCGTCGTGGGTCCTACCGGTCTTTATTAGTTTCTCAAGAATTGAAACCGAGAAAGTAAGATTTTCTGTTTTTGCGGTTCTTGATTCAAGAAACTTGATGGCAAGTTGTACGTCTTTCATACACAAGTGGTTTAAGATGATCTTGCTTACTCTAGGCTCAAAAGTTCCAAACTTTTTCACAAAATCACTTAAGCAAATGATGGAAAGACGTGTTTTTTCATCCTTAAAAAGCAATTCCAAGAGTGAATTATAAGACATCGCGGTCAAAACAAATCCATTTTTCCGCATAAAAGTGTACAAGTCGTTAACAGATTCAGAAAAGCCTTCATCACATAGAAAACAAAGAGCATCATTGCATATTATATGAATAAATTCGGCCCCCAAATTTCCAATCTTTGAAACAAAATCCAAAATCCCTTGTGGGCCCACGGTTCTTGATATCGACTTTAGTAAAATTCTACAAATACCAAGATCCAGGGGCATACCTCTTTCATTAAGCTCGAAAAAGACTTGAATCGCGATATCAATCATATTCCCCTTGCAGAGGCCACTGATGATGCAATTGTAACACGCGATTGAGTCTGATGATGTCATCCGAAACTCGTCAAATATCTCAAGTGCATCCTCAATCCTACTGGCTTTACAATACCCGTCGATCAAAGTACAATAAGTAACATGGTTTGGAACCAATCCCATCTCTGGCATGCCCCTGTAAATTCCATTTACGTCCTCAAACGATCCTACTGTAAACAATGCTTTGATAAGCACGTTGCACATAATAACATCCATATGAATTCCCGCTTCTTCAAGTCTCTTCTTTGTCGTTAACAACCCTAAGGAATCTTTTTCTTTAATATAACCATGCAACAATGTACTATAAGTAATAACATCTCCATTAACATTTCTCGAAATGTCACACGCCTCAGCTGTCCTACCGGATTTACACAAAGCGTTAATTATCGTGTTATACGTGACAACACTTGGATGGACACCCTTTTCATTCATTTCATCAAGCAAACGAAACACATTATCAAAATCATGTACCCTACAAAAACCATCAATCAATGTAGCATACACATATTCATCTGCTTTCATCCCCAAATCCTCAACAACCTTAAACACATTTAACGCCTCTTCTAACTTACCTTTCTTGCAAAATCCCAACATGATCGTCGTATACGTAATCAAATTCGGTTTAATCCCGTCCTTTCCCATTTTATGCAAAAATCCCACACCCTTTTCCACTAACCCTTCCTTTGAAAAACCATTTATAAGTATCGTGTAACTAACTGCATCCGGTTCAACCTTCTTTTCCATTATTTCTTTATGTTTCCCCAAAGCTAAATCCACAACTCCCACTTTAAAATACTCGTGAACCAAACAACCGTAAAACACAACATCATATCCCAACCCATTCTTCTCAATTTCGTAACATAAATCGTAAACCTTTTCGAATCTTTCTAACCTACAATAAGCACTCAAAAGACAAGTATAACCAACAACATTCATCTTCATCTCCACACCATTCAAATTCGCAACCTTTTCATAAAACCCTACAGCAAGATCATATTTTCCGACATTAAGAAACCCGGAAACAACACAACTAATAACAAATTCATCAAAAGGGTACTCAAATTTCTCACTTTTCATCAACCCCACAACCTCAATTGCTCTATCCATCATACCCTGTTCACAAAAAGCCCTAATTAAAGCACAAACTGCAAACTTTGAAGGCAAAACACCATCTTTTTTCATGAAATGTTGCAAAACTGAGAAACCCCTTTCTGGGTTTTGGTCATGGGTGCAAAAGCCTTGAATTAATGTATCCAAGATCCGATTTTGAAGATGGGTTGTGGGTTCTTGGGTGGAGGTTAATTGGGATATGAAGTGTGTGATGAATTGGAATTGCTTGGATTTGATGAGGTGAATGAGGAAGTTGGTGTAGTGTTTAGGAGTTGGGTTTATGCCGGATTTGATGAGAGTGGTGAGTGATTGGATTGAGATTGAAGATGAAGAGGAGGATGATGATGATGATGATGATGATAATAATCGGTTGAAGAGAGTCATTGTTTGATTTCTATGGATGCATTGTTGTCGAACGAGTGGAAGAACGATAACATTTTTGGGGTTTTGAAATTTGGGGGTGCTAAAGAGCAATAAAGACGGAGTTGTGAACTGGTTGGTTTTATTTTGTTTGCAACTAAATTTGAATTCACTAATGTTACTAATCTTGTTAATGATCGTTAAGCATGTAAATAAACCGAACGTTTGGTGAACTATTCGTGAACTGCTCAGCGGAAAGTTTGTTTATGTTCGTTTATTTAATAAACGAACGAACATGAACAAAAAATTTGTGTTCGTTTAATTAAACGAACGAACATGAACACATGTTCTATTCGTTCATTTATGTTCGTTTATTTATGTGTTTTCATTTAAGTGTTCATTTAAGATTGCAGCAATGAATGTTTGTTAATTTGTGTTCATTTAAGTGTTTTCATTTAAGTTTGTTTATATTTGTGTTTATTTATATTTGTTCATACATGTTCGTTTATCTTTGTTCAGTTTTATTCGCTTAAATTTAAATAAACGAACACAATTGTCCATTTGGGGGTGCTAAAGAGTAATAAAGACTTGTGAACGGGTTGGTTTCACTTTATTTGCAACCAAATTTGAATTCACTAATTTTGTTAATGCCCCGGCATTTCCGCCTTAGGTTGGGGTGTGACAGATCACTGGTATAAAGTTTTGTTCTAGTTAGGTCACTTAACCTTTATTTTGTGTTTCAATTATTGATATTGGACATGGATAGCAGGTTATCTAGGTTTATTATGCACTCTTTTTAAGTAAGAAGTAATGCATGCACTCCTTTTAAGTTAATAGGTGTTTAATATGCACTCTTCTTAAGTTAACAAGTGTTCTGTGGCAGTCGGCAAAAATTAGCAACTAATGTAACCGTAATTATGTAATAAAATAATTATATAAATAAAATATTTTTTTAAGTCCAAATTGGCAAAATTATGAGAAATATATTACTAAATGTTCAAAAAAGTTTAAATTTGTCGTATAGTGAACACTACGCGAAACGAACAACGGTAATAACTTAAATACTGTTAAATGACCAAACGTGTTAGGAATGACTCGAAAAACCATAATTATTATAAGAACATTAGTAATAAGTGATACCCTAAACTTAGGGTCCTGCTAGGGACACCGCCCCACCACCACCCTAGACGCCGCGTATAGGTCTATACGCGGCGTTTTAGGGTACGATTTGACGTCCTAGCCTGGCCTGTCATAGGGTGGTTGGATCGTATGGGCTATACGTCGTGTATAGACCTATACGCGGTGTATTGTCTTTTGTATATTTTTGGAGCCCGGCTCCCTCCCCTCCCCCTCCACCATTTCTTTTTTCCTTTATTTTTTTTTCTTAACCCTCACCCTCTTCATTCAACCAACACCAACAACTATATATGTTTCCAAAGTCAGACGAGGAGATGCCGGATGAGTAACGGTCAGTCGGAGTTAAACCTTGTATGTTTTCGGAGTCGGACGAGGAGATGCCGGACGGCGCTAACGGTCAGTCGGAGTTAAACCAGTTTTCGTTTTATCTTTATTTTTTACATGTTATGACATAGTTGTAGATGTTAGGACAGAGATTTGGTGAATGGTTTACTTTAGAAATTTGTCTAGGCACCGACCGTTTGACGGTAACCCTAGTTCGCCGGGCCTCCTAAACTTAAAATAGATTTCCCGTATTGTTACCGTTAGCGCTAAAATTTTTATTATGTTATTACTATTAAAATATTAATATTATTATTAAGATATTGTTGTTATGAAAATATTATTGTTAGTAAAATAAAATACTATTATTGTATTTATTAAAATAGTATTATTATTAAAATAATAATATTTGAAAACTATTTAAATATAAATTATTATATTTTTATTATTATTATTATTATTATTAAAATAATTATAGTAAAATACTATTAAAATATTAATTATTATATTATTATTATTTTTATTCTAAACATATAATTATTAGTATTAAAGTATTTAGTTTTCTATTATTATTAGTACTAAAATATTATTATTATTAGGTACCTGATGTACGCCAGAGAGTCAGATGCCGGGGTTAGGCGGCGACGCAAGACATTCGGAGGTACGTTTGTATAGCGTATTGTATAATATAATATAATATAATATAATACTATTATTATATTGTATTATGTTTTATTGTATTATGTTATATTTATGTTAGTGAGTTTTTCTAGAAAAGCCCACCAATGTTGTCTTATTATGGGTTTTTTTCCTTTTTTTATTTATTTTCTTTTCTTTTGTCATTATTAATGTTATTTATGATTATTATTAATATTAATAATATTTAATTATCAATAACATATTATTATTGGAAATTCGATAAAGGGCGTTTAGTAGCAGGACTTATTTGGGAAAATTGACAGTGCGAAACGAACTTTTAAATTATTGGCTGCTTTCGTTATGGGCATCTTCAATCAGTTACAGTGGCTTACTTGGGAAAACTGGCATTTCCAAACGAACTTTCAATTTCTTGGCTGCTTTCGTTATCGACATCTCAAATCTGGCTCTTTGGTTTCTTCGAACTCCAACGGTCTTGACCGCCGGTCACCACTGACAACCGTAGTTGTGTTCACTCGAACACATATCAGTCGTCACTAAGCTTAAGCTTAGGCTTGTTATTAGTTTTATTTTTAGTTGGGGGTATTCTAAGTTGTTCATGTTGCGTATATTAAAGAATTATCGGCTTATATATATACGTATATATATATATATAGTAGATGTGCGGTATAAGAATTCATTGCGTCGAGATAACCAGCACCAGATCGAGACGCTAGTTTGATGAGTTTGAATATCTCGGATCCGCGGTATCCGCTAACGGCAGCGAGAACGGGAGCCCCTACTTTGGACAGATAGGTGGAAATTCGGTCATTGTTCCAACATAACGAGCACCAGATTGAGATATTAGTTCGCACTTAGCTGAACCGGTTGACACGTATGCAGACGTGGATTTAGGTTCGGTTCTGACCCGGATATTAACACGTTTGTTTACAGCATTCGTTGACACGTTTGCATAATACACAATGAAAGCACAAACTCAAATAACAATCCATACAATAGCAATTGTCTTCATTATTTTTCTCTTCTTCTTGTTTGACTAATTGCTATTGTATGGATTGTTGTTTGAGTTTGTGCTTTCATTGTGTATTATGCAAACGTGTTAATATTAGCACCAGCACGGAGCCTAAATCCACGTCAGCATACGTGTCAACCGGTTCAGGTAAGTCCCGGCTAATATCTCAGTCTGGTGCTCGTTGAGCTGGAGCAATGACCGAATTTTCACTTATCTGTCCAAAGTATGGGCTCACGTTCTCGCTGCCGTTAACGGATACCGCGGATCCGAGAGATTGAAACTCATCAAACTAGCATCTCGATCTGGTGCTGGTTATGTAGGCGCAATGAATTCTTATAACGCACATCTACTATATATGTATACGTATATACATACACCGATAATTCTTTAATATACGCAACATGACCAACTTAGAATACCCACAACTAAAAATAAAACTAATAACAAGCCTAAGCTTAAGCTTAGTGACGACTGATATGTGTTCGAGTGAACACAACTACGGTTGCCGGTGGTGGCCGAAGGTCAAGACCGTTAGAGTTTGAAGATATTGAAGAGTCGGATTTGAGGTGCCGATACCGAGAGCATCCAAGAAAGGGTTCGTTTGGCACTGTCAGTTTTTTCCAAGGCAATCACCGTAACTGATTCAAGATGTCCATAACGATAGCAGCCAATAAATTGAAGGGTCGTTTTGCAATGTCAATTTTCCCATATAAGGCCTGCTACCGAACACGCTTTGTCGAATTGTGAATAATAATATATTATTCATAATTAAAATAATATTAATAATAATGATTATAAATAGCAAAAAAAAAAGAAAATAAAAAAAAACAAAAAACATAACAAGACAAGCTGGTGGGTTTTTCTAGAAAAGCTCCCCTATCGGCCGCCTGTAGACCTTTCCGCAGCGTCTTTTTAAGAGAAAGACGCCGCGTATAGGTCTATACGCGGCGTCTTAGTTTGTACAACCTGCCCTGCTAAAGCTGGGCTAGGTTGTCAACTCGTACCTTAGACGCCGCGTATAGTTCTATACACGGCGTCTTGATGTTGCTGAATTATTGGAGGCCGGCTCCCCTCCTTTCCCTCCTTCCTTTCTTTATTATAAATGTCTTTGTTGTATGTTTCATCGTTCAACAAAAAACAACACAAAATTTGTGCTATATACACCCAGAATGTCTTGGTTTAACCATTTATTTCCAGAGGAGGACCCGGGTTACGCCGCTAACGATCAGCCTGGCATGTCGTGGTCACCCGACTTGAACCAGGTTTCGTTATATATTTATTTAGTATGAATTTGGTAGTTTTTTTTTACTAACACATGCTGCATTACGTTTTGTTAGGAGTATGTCGGGTATGATACCCAGCCTGAACAGTTTTATGGTAACACTGGCTCGCCGGGCTTGCCAAACTTGAACCAGGCTTCGTTATTATTATTTTAATATTCTTATTTATTATTAAAATATTATATTTTATATTATTATAGGTATTATTATTATTATTAATTATTACCACTGACACTGTTGTTTGAATTTCTAATTTATGTATGGTAGGAGTACTTCGTGTCGGATTACGGTAGACAGCTTTCGTACCCATCATCTGTCGCCTGGTCGGATTATGGAGGTCAGGCTACGTCATCGTACCAGCCACCATTAGCAAATGATCCGTTTTATGGAACCGAGTCTTCATCGCACCACGGGCGAAATGATTATGCCGGGCCAAACCCAAATAACGAAGATGGGTACGATGACGACTACATACGCGAGGTGAAGGTTTCGTATAAAACAGATGCTGTAAGACACCGTGTGTTTTGTTTAAGTTAAAATTATTTGTTTGTATGTTATTTAATAAACGGCTTAAGAATTAGCGTAAAACTGTTTCAGATTTTTGAGAGCCGCGAGGAGCTGGAGAAATGGGTAAAAATTAGAGGACGAGAGCATAGGTTTGTTGTTGTGGTCCAGCGGTCAAGGAAAAACGCCGTGGACCTTGCATGCAATCGTGGAGGCTAACCCAAAATAAAGGCGACGGTGAGACGTACCGGCAGCATCAAAAATGTTGTCCGTTTAAGATCCTGGGCAGGCACGACTTGAGGGTTGCATGTTGGAGGGTTCAAGTGGTAAATGAGACTCACAACCACGATCTCGTTGAATTCGAGGAGGGGTGTGCGTCTTTTAGAAAAATGAACACCGACCAGCTGGTTATGGTTGAGAGTTTACACAGGGCCGGCGTGAAGCTGCAAGAAATCGAAGCAGCCCTCCGCGAAAAGTTTCCTGGTGTGCAACCTGTATTAAAAGATATATACAACCACACCGCCAAGATTAGGAGGGATGGGCTACTAGGCGACACCCCTATGAAGGTAGTTCAAAGCACTTGTAGTTTTAATGTGTACTTGTCGTGCTTGTAATATTTAGCAAAGTTTTATTTCATCCAATGCAGGTGCTGGAAAACTTTCTCGCAGGCAACGGTTTCACGTTCTATACCCGGGAGAGTGATACCGACGACAGGACGGAGGAAATTTTGTTCTGTCATAGTAAGTCGCATAAGATGTGGCGTGCGTTCCCTGAGGTGCTGATGGTTGACACGACGTACAACACCAACATGTACGACTGGCCGTTGGTTCAGTTTATTGGTGTGACCTCGACATCACAGTCGTTTTGTATCGCCGCCGCGTTTGTGATCAGGGAACGGCAGAGGAACTTCGGCTGGGCTCCGGAGAAACTTAAACAAATGCTTTACGACTGCATGGAGCCACGCGTGATCCTGACTGATGCGGACCAGACCCTCATGAACGCATGCGACGCGGTCTTCCCTAATGCCACCAAAAATTTATGCAGGTGGCACATATCCGAGAATATAAGGAGAAAATTTAAGGGCCTATATAGTACGGAAATGGGGACGGACTTTGCGTACTGGTGGAAGGTCCTGTATCAGTCGCCGACGATTCAGGACTACGACCACCGTCACCTCAACATGGAGCGTCATTTGATACGGGATGATAGAGCCGGTGAGTCCTTCGTATCACCTGACAGTTTTTAATAGCCTAAACATACGTGTTAATAACGTTTCCCTTTATTTTTGAGAGGTCTGGCAATACATTCGCAAGAGCTGACTGGATCCATACAAACACAAGTTTGTAGCCTGCTGGATCGACGAACGCCGAAACTACGGCGAAACTACGACGAACCGAGTTGAGAGCCAGCACCCAAATCTGAAAAGGTACATCAATGGAAGCAACAACTCGCTTAACACAATTGCCAGTCAAATCCTTAAAATGGTCAACTCATAGATGAAAGAAATCAGTAAATCTTTTGAAGCCTCCCGTTCGAAGGTCATGGAAAGACATCGACAGCACGTCTGGTTGAAGAAGCTAATAAACAGGGTGTCGATTCACGCTCTGGGTCTACTTGTGAACGAGTATGGGTTGATACACAAGATGCGTGAGGCGGCGCTTCATGCGACCACCATTTGTATTCGTCTTTGGGGCTGCCATGTGCTTGTCGGATTGAGATATACATAGTTAACGACACGTGTATCCCAATAGAGGATGTTGACCCATTCTGGAGGAGGCTTAATTTTGATCCAGCCTATCCGCCGAACGAAGAGCCAGACTACGCAGCAGGTCTACGGGACATCACAGATACGCTATTGTCCATAGATGACCCTAATCAAAAGAAAAGTTTTTTCGCTAGGCTCTTGTCTGCTATTCCAGGGAGATTTAAAAAGAAGGAGCCAGAAAAAAAGAGAGGATCCTCGGGGGCGTCCCAAAAAACCAAATCCCCCGAGGCACAGTGCATACACCCCCGCTCCAGATCTCCCCAGACATAGCTCTTACAACCCATCCTCGTCACATGGGCCCAGCCAAGAAACCCCCACCTCATCCTCGCTGATTTGTTCGTTGTCCTAATCAGCGTCGCGGTTTAAAACTCCTCGTGGACGACCTAAGACATCGAAACCTACGGGAGCTTACCTCGGGTTTCCTTTGATGGTTTCGCCAGCGCAAGTACCGGCGATAGAAACGCTTAGGAGCATCATTCCTAGCTGGGCCCAGCCGTTCGTCTCAGACCTCAAAACGTACGCCAGACGGTAACTGCGGTTTTCGATCAATCGTAGTGGGTTTGGGGATACATGAGAAAGTTTGGCCGGATATTAGGTGGGCGATGCAGAACGAGCTGGAAACGAACGAAGGGTGGTGGAGGGCGATGTTCAACAAAGAGGATGACAGATTTTACAGCTGGGTTCATTCCAACATTCCATACTACAATACGGTCAAACCGCGCCGTCGAGTCGTTGGTTCAGCTTACCCGGTCATGGGCACGTGGCTGCTCAAACATACGCGTGTGTGTTAGTTAACCTAGTTGGCAATCAGACCGAATCTTACTTCCCATTGAGAATCAGTCATGACTTGGTTCCGGATCCACAGGTTAAAGGCATCGCTAATTGGAGAGGTGATCACTGGAAATATATCAACCTGGTATGGGATTTCCCAATGCCTACGCCAAACCCTAATTGGGAAAGAAGAGCCGTACAAGCGGCGCTCGAATGGAAATCACGGTTCGGACATCGTTTGAAGGAGTACGAAGACATACGCCAGGGTTGGTGAAGGGAATCCTCTAATGTAGATCTAGACAGCTTATATAAGACATTATATCAATGGACAAAAAGTCTATAATAATAATAATAAATAATAAATAATAATTTTAATAAAATTAAATAACAATAATTAAATAACAAATTAATATTAATATTAATAACTAAATAATATAAAAAATAATAAAAAAAATAATAATAACTAAATAACAAATTAATATTAATATTAATAACTAATAAATAATAAATAATAATAAATAATGATAATTAAAAAAAAATAGGCCTAAGACGCCGCGTATAGGCCTATACGCCGCGTCTAGGACCCCTTATATCAGTAGACGCCTGCTCAGCTGCCACACTTTCAAATTTCAAAACTCCCACGCGAACAACCGAGCATCCACACACGAGCCTATATCGAACGGACACCGACCGGAATAGCAAACGAGCCGACGAGATTTCACCCGACACCGACACGATATGGAGGTAATTTTTTAATATTATATTAGTGGTGATGATTAGGTTATCATGATGATGAAGATGTGTTGTTGATGATGTGATGATGATGATTATGTTGTTTGGATGGATAAAACTGTCGGCCGGAGTCCGGCCGTCGGTTTACAGGGACTATCAGACGCCACGTATAGGCCTATACGCGGCGTCTGATATAATTTTTTTTCTGTTTATTTTTATTATTATTAATAATATTATTATTAATATTAATATTATTATAAATATTATTATTAATATTTATTATTAGTATTTATTATTAGCATTTTTTATTATTGTTATTATTATTAATATTTTTATAATAATAATTATTATTATTATTATTATTATTTGTTATAAATATTATTATTAATATTTATTATTAGTATTTATTATAATTGTTATTGTTTTAATTATTATTATTATTATTTGTTATTATTATAGTTTGTGGACGACGAGATTGAGCACGAGCTTGAGCTGCTCGGGCGGGGCCAGGGCTATGTCGTGGCCGGGGCCACGGTCGGGGCCGCGGACCCCTCGAGGGCAACGACGTGTTGCTCACCTACCCTCATCTGCAGTTTGATGAGGGTACTTCCGCCCACACACGATACATTCGCCTACGCCAGATGCACCCGTTTCCCAACACGATTATATCCTGCCCGTTTTTGGAGTCCTGTGACGCGCACCAGCGGGCGGCTGAGTACATTGGACAGGATACGCCCTAGGGCCGATGCTTCAGTATGCCACTATCAGCTCACCGGGAGCTGACACTGGAGGTTTACTACACGATACGCGTTACGTAAGTTTACTCCACATTGTTATGTTTTTATTATATTATATTATATTATATTATATTATATTATATTATATTATATTATATTATATTATATTATTGCAGGCCCCGAGCGCCTGGTACGGTAGAGATTGAGATGAGGGTGCCAGGCGATATGACACAGTCGGAGGTTTACTTTCGCATGTTCGGGCATGACGTCCATCTCTCGATGGAGGAGTTCGCGGTTGCTCTGGGCTTATACACCGCGCAGGAGGTACGCAACCCGATATACACGGAGAGCATCCACCAGATGCCAGAGGACGAGCTGCGGGTATGGTGGCGGGGCATCAGTGATCACGACTTCGGGGATAGGACCTTGGACACCAATTCCAAGGTCTCGTCTATTAGGGGCCCGCTGCACAGGTACGTTCACGTAATATATAATATAATATAATACATAAAATAATATCGAAGTTTTATATAATTTACTATAAAACGATTACAATAAAGTGGCAGGCAAACGGGCAACAAAAAGTTAGTTACGAGGTTCGGCTTTAACATATAATATAATATAATATAATATAATATAATATAATATAATATAATATAATATAATTATTATTATTGTTAATAAATTATATTATCTTATATTACACAGGTACCTTCACAAACTGATTGCGATGTCCATTGCGAGTCGCAATCAGGGCGCGGATCACTGCAGCCTACGCGACCTTTTTTTTTGAGGTGTCTGCTGACTCACAGGCACTGCAACCTCGCTAGGGGGTTTGCAGACTATTTTGTCGCCTACTAGTTCAGGCAGGGACGAGGGTCCTTGATGGGTGGCGGGTACGTCACCCAGCTTGCGATATCTCTGGGCCATGGAGACCTGGTGGATGGCCTGCGTATCACTCCGACCCCTCCCTGCCCGCTGGACCGCCCGCGTTGCGGCGGCA
Organism: Bidens hawaiensis; assembly: GCF_021521415.1. NCBI lineage: Eukaryota > Viridiplantae > Streptophyta > Magnoliopsida > Asterales > Asteraceae > Bidens > Bidens hawaiensis. The sequence goes on from NW_027506062.1 coordinate 66,004, forward strand.
TGCACATTGTGCGTTCGTTCCCCGGGCCCCACGGCCCGCGGGACCGACTGGTGGCCGGGGCAGGGGCACGTGCGCCTTACGTCCCGGTGCCTTTAGTCGAGCCTCCCCCGATCGCGGCACCGGAGGTGGAGCTTGTCTATGAGCCTGTCGACGCGGGGGAGGGGGCCGGCGGGGATTTTGACCACGGTGGTGCCGGACGTGAGGATCCGGGCGCATCTTAGGTACGTTTTAATATATTATCGTTTTATCGTTTCTTTTAATTCCACTTCGTATTAAACGTATTTATGTGGTTTTGTTGTTAGGGGCCAACGCAGCACGTTCCACACACATATCGCGCGGTGCGTCTGGGTCTCGCCACCGACGCTAGGTTGGAGGCCCTAGAGTTGGAGATGAGGTGGATGTCGCGCCAGATTGATTGGCGGATGAGCCATATGTCGCGCTAGATCGATTGGCTTGTTGCCAATCGGGTAGCGGAGCTGTCTGGACAGAAGTACACCGTGCCACCGCCACCGCCACCACCCCCAGTTTTGACCACGAGGCGAGCACGTCTGGCGTGAGACACGGACGGGGCGACGACGTGGATGTCCCGGACGGTTCGGGGCCGAGGCGCAGGGGAGAGGACGACGCTGACGTTGGCGACACGTTCGGGGGGCTCATGGGCCACGACGACGACATGGGCATGGACATGGGGGACTTCACGTAGATTTTATGTTTTAGTTGTCGTATTTTCTTTTATTTGTACGGATTTAACAATGATTTTTGGTAAATATATGTGTTAACTGTTTTTCACCGAAAGGATATTAAATAATAAATAATTAATTAATTATATATTATTATTAATATATAATAATAATAATAATAATAACAAAATAACAAAGAAAAAAATAAAAAAAAAACATAATAAGACAAAATTGGTTGGATTTTCTAGAAACACCGGCCTATACGCTGCGTATAGGCCGGTGTTTTAGAAATTGAGCGGCGTCCCTAGAAAATCCGTAAACTTATTTTAGAATATTTGTTTCGAAATTTTTTTTTGTAAAGTTAGCAGTTCAAAAGTCAGTGTCAGACACCGGACGAACTCGAACTCAATTGTCACCAAATTTTAGTTTCTTTAGTCCATATTGTCAGGAATCCAATATCGGATAAAACATGATAAAATTGTTTGAAACAGAGTTCGTTTGCTTAATCAAAATTCGCAAAACGTGAACCGATAAAGTTAGGACCTTGTTTAAAATCCACCTAAACTACACAAAAACCTTCATCACTCAACTCCAAAAACCGACCACCCTTTTTCCACTTGTGCCCATTGGTTGCATGATACCACACTCTTCATCATTAGCCTAGAAAGTGTATTGTACTATCCATGTGATGCCAGATAATCCTACATCACCATCAAACTTCCACCTTTTAAGACTATAATCCACATCACCTCTTTGGCCCCCGTTTCCTCTCTCTATAAAACCGTACCCACCTCCACACCCTCTTTCTATCACCATCTTTCAATTATCACATTTAAACTAGGTGAAAAATCAAGAAACATGGTCAAGTAGAAGAATATAGAAGCAAGATAGGAGGATTAGAGCACCATAAGCAAACACGCACTCAAGAAAGTCATCATCTTTTTCACTCACACTAGAAACCAAAGGCAACCATTTTATGAGTTTTTCCAACTTATATGCTTAAATGATGTCTTTCAAGCTTAAAAGTCTTCACACAAACAAACTAATTTTAAGAAAATGAAATTTGGTGTGAAATATGAAGTGTGTGTGTATGCCATGAATGTGTGTGTGTGTGAGTGTGGGGTTGCCACACACCCACATACATACACATATGTGTATTAGCTCTTATGATCCATAATGCTTAAGTGTTGTTTAATTTCTTGATTTAGTATTAGATTATTTTGATTTTTTTATGAAACTTGAAAAATAAAATGGGTTTATTTTAAAAATATATAGAGTGCAGGTAGGTATGTGTGTTTATCCATGCATGTGCATGTTGCTTTCACTTTTATACTTTTGATGTTAGAGTAGATCATAACATGAACTATATGTTAATAGAACTCGGATTTTTAAGAGAAAGAGAAAGGGAGCCGATGGAGAGAGAAGAGAGTATGTATGAAATTTGATATATTATGCATGTATAATTGAATCTTGAATTATATTATATGTATGATAATGTCAAATTTTTTTAGGTCAAAAATTGGAAAACATGCTAGTTGAAGGATTTGATGTAAAGTGGGTGTTAAAAAAATGCATGCTTATGATGTATCCATAAAGTTCAAATTTAGTTTTATCATTAAAGGTAGGACAAAGAGCAAATTAATAACTTCATAGTCTAATTTTAAAGTTTCATAAATGATACATGATAAACGTTAAATAATTTAGTCATTATATGAATAAAAACTATTACTATAAACATGTTACATGCAAAAGTGACCATCTTAGGCTACTAAAAACGCATTGTTCATGCCATATGATTAATTCTGGAACTTTTTAGGTTTAGAAAAGTTAAGATGATCATGTTTGGTACATTATATGATTTAGATGCTTTGCTTGATTTAGTTTGGTTCTCGTTTGCTTAAATAGTCGAAATATCCAACTCATTTGACGCAAACCGACACGACATTTAAGGACTATTTTAGAAAATCCCCTAAAGTTAAAAAAATACTTGTACATAACATAAGTTATTGTAGAAAAGGAGGACAATATAGTAAAGTTTGATTCTAGACGGTTCGCGTCACAACTGACTCGAAAACGTTGAAATTTGCTATTATGAGAAAATAATAACTAAAATGAAAAATAAAACACTTTTATAAAATAACTTATAAAACTTAATTGAAAAGTGTTTTCCTACATATATATATATATTTAAAACTTGTATTTATTAGTATTTAACTTGGTTTAACTTATTTTATAATTTCATAACTTTTAATCATGCCAAATAGTCCTTAACAACCTTTAAAATCGCTTAAAAAGGTTAAAAATCGCATTTTCGGGAACCACATGGACTAATTTTGCCAATTCTTTCCTATTTTTGATTAAATTAACGAAAATTAAACTCCAAGAAATGTTATTGCAGATCCCAAGTTGTTTTCTTCTTGTCCAAACCGAAATCCTTATGTTATTATACCCGATTTTGTTATTAATTGATTATTTGGTTTCCTAAACGAGCTATTTCCTAATAAACAAGCCTTAACCCTTAATATTTAAACAAGACATATCATAAAACCCTAAATTATTACTTCAATACCAGCCATCATCCCTATATCCCACGAAATTCCCTTCCTCAATTGCCGGTTTCTTCAATTTCTTTCGTCTACGGTTTGACTTTGATTTGATGTTCAAGACTACTTTGACCTCGATGATCTCTTGTTCTATTCATCGTTTGGGTAAGTTGTCTTCATGAAAAATGTTGGTTTATATCCAAATAACAAAAGTCCTCAATCAATTTTACTGATTGATGGGGTTTTGTCGGTCAATTGCTTTCCGACCCGTTTAAGGGCATAAATGTCAATTTTAAAGATTTTTCAAATACTATATCTTCTAATTGAAAATAGCTTCGGTCCAGAAGAATTTTATTTTTATCTTGATATTTTAAGGCTACTGACCAAAACCCGAATTCCGACTCGCTGTTCGGATTCTGGTCATGCCACACCCCAACCTAAGGCGAAAATGCCGGGGCGTGAGCTGATTGCTCACAACTCGAAAATGCTGGACCTCTCCGAATGCGATAAAGTAAAAAATTAAACAAGTAGCAATTAGCAATTATCATTTAATTGATATACACACAATGATTATGTTTGCGAGTTTGTGTATAATAAATAATAGAAAATATGAATAAGTACACATATATCCCAAAAACGTTTTAAAACAATAGATAAAAAGGGGAATGATCAAACTCACCTTAGATTAAAGGCAAGTGAATATAATTACGAATAAATGAGTAAATTTTAAGCGATTCGTCCATAAATGCGTCAAACAAGATAAACAATAAGAACCTAAAACTTTGATATATGATAATATAAGTAAAAACGAACTCGTGGCCGCTGGAATCAATCCAAACGGATGTTTAGAACTCCGGTTATGTTAAATTTAAGATTTAAACGAGTCGGTACTGACCAGAATCCGAATAGCGAGTCGGAAGTCGGATTTGGTTAGTAGCTTTATAATTTCGTTACGAGAATAAAAGTCTTCTGGACCGAACGTTGAATCCCACCAGAAGTATGAGAAAACGAATAGTCAAACTTGTTGATTGTTTTGCCCTTTAACGAGTTTTAAACAAATTAACCAGTCAACACCCTTCTATCACCAAAATTGATTGAATTTTATTGACTAGAGATTATATATGAATGATTTCACAGAAGATAACTTACCCGGATAAGGCTTGAATCGATGAGAAACGGAAGTCAAAGGTTGATGTATAAGCAAAGTCAAACCGTATGAGCTTGTATCTTCAACAATAACGCAAAAACCGAAGAAGATGAAGTATGGTAGAGGTAGTTGATGGCTAGGGTTAATATATTAGGGTATGAGGAAAGTTTATGACAGAGAATATGAGGCTTGTTTATGTAATAAATGCAAAAACAAACCACTTTGGTTAGTTTGTTGGTTTAAGTAACCGAATAAGTAATTTAATGACGAAATCAAGGAAAGATCAGTAAATTTTCGTGATTGATCAAGGAGGAATGAATATGGACTTGTATCTAGGCTATGTTAGTTTTCTTGGACTTTAATTTACTCAATTTATGCCAAAAATTAGCGATTCGTATGCCAAAAACGAACTAGGAAACAGTATAAACATACACAAACTGTGCAGACCCACCACCTCGGGGCGCGACGACCAAGCTGACCTCCGGCCATGCGGCGCTCCGGGAAACCAAGAAAAACTTTTGATTTTTTTTTCAAGTTTAGTCCTTATATTATCAAATGTGATTAAAATTGATTATTGTAAAGTTTAAACAAGGAACTAACAACTTTTAAAACATAAAGGGTATAAAATGAAAGTCTTATATCTTAAATACTTATAATTATTTGATCTTATAAATAATAAGGGTCCGAATAACGTTCCCGAATCGGGTTAATCGTGAACAAAAAATCCGAGATGTTAAAGTCTCCCCTACTTTAGGAAATTTCGTCCCGAAATTAAGGAGAACCAAACATCATTGTTTTGAAAATAATTAAACTTTTAAAGGAAAATATCATTACATAGAACTTCTAATAATCGAAGCAACGCTACAGATGACAATCCGATAAGGGAACTTATATATAGGATATACCAGCGGCGTATCCACCATGTCCTTATCATCTCATCATTCGTACAGTTACCCAAGCTACCTTAGGTTCTAGATCCTGACATACAATTGTACGTGTTATCATTTCCATGCGAGGACTTGGATAATTATGTTCCGGACCATAATTACTCTTATCGTCGGATGGTCCGCATAACTTGTTTCATCATGTGGTTTAATAAAACATTGAAAACCATCATTTTACAAGAAGCAAACGCTTTGATAATTTCAAATATAAATTCATAAGATAATTAATAAATGTACGAGGTTGATTAATAAAACAGGGAAATTTCTAAAGACATCTTGTATTACCAAAATATAAATTTTGAAGAGTGAAATGGATTTCTTGAAGCAGACATTTAAACTGAAGTAGGTTATTATGAGAAGTTAACCTTGACAGATAAAGGAACTTGATTCATGAGATGGTATGCGCAAATGTTTAATTAACAACAAATCTCAAAATGACATGTGAAATCTGTTAAATATCGTAATATTTAGGAAAAATTTTTAAATCCAAGAGCACAAGTTTAAACATACTTAACGATAATTTTGATGAGTCGAGTTTGGTTAGTTTGAGAACTTATGAAATTAAAGAGAAATTGATATAAAGTTATAGCTTTTTAAGTTGTGATTTTTGAGATGAGATTAATTCAATTTAGAATATTATAATAATTAGTAAATAATAATTGTAATATTAATGAAAATGCGAAAATGTACGCATTCAAACCAATCATTAATAGATTGAATTGGGAAACGGATATTCCCGAATCACCGAGATAGTCCTATTTCAATTGAATCTTTAAAATTTAGATAAAATATAAGGTGGGTAATTGAAGAATCCACGAATTACGAGAGATCTTCCTATTTTCACAAAATTGTTATAAATATTATATGAAATAAGTAATTTGAATTATTGATGATTTATAATGGAAATTCAAGTAAATAATGAATATTAAATTAATTATGATACAAAAAATAAGAAGTGAAATAATATAATAAAATAAGATAAACGCGAGGCTGAAATGCATGAACCACCATGACTATTATAACAACCACGAAGTTATCATTAAAACGTTCAAAATTTTCAAGGTGTATCAAAAATCAAATTAGGGAGTTGAAATATTTACGAACCACCGTTAAATTTCAACTAAATAGCGAAAATTAATCAATAAATAAAGTGAGTGATCGAGTTATACATGGATTTCCATGGATATTTAATCAAAAATCAATTTAATGATAAAAATTAAATTAATTAATGGAAGATTTAATTTACTAATGGAAATTAAATTTGGAGGATGAAAAATTTAGTTAATAATAATCAAATTTACAATAATTAAATTTTAATAATAAATATTTATAAAGTGGAAAGTAAGTTGTGAGAACTAACATGAGATTGAGAAAAAAAAAAGAAGTAATAAAATATTTATAGTTAAAGTTGAGGGTAGGGATTGAAATACAATTGATAGTTTATAGTTTGAGAATATGGAAATAAATGAGAGATGATAATAACATTATAACGGATATGAGTTAGTATAAGATTTCTTGTTCGGGGAATTTTGGTTTTGTTGAGGTTGGCGGTTGTTTGATTAACGACATAGTAGCAACAAACTCCTTGGCGATTCTTGTAGTCGAACGACGATCGTGAGAAACAAATGAACGAAATTAGTTACAATAATAGATCCTTAGGGAAGACATTCTATGAGGATTAAAGATGAAACCTCACGAGATAATGAGTAAGTTGTGGGAATGAGCCAATGTGAGATAATAGAGAAGTGTAATAGAATTGTGCTAGTGAGGACTCAAGGATGAGTCGGGATTTAAAATAATGTGAATAAGTTTGAAACTTGTGCACTTTATTTGAAATTTGAAATAAATAAATTAATTAGATATTGTCATATCTATATTGCATGATAGTACCTTGTGAGCTATGAATCACTGTTCGCACCCTGGCATTTCCGCCTTAGGTTGAGGTGTGACAGCCATGCCGTAAATCCGCCTCTGTATCCACAGTGTTTTCATACATGTATATAGTGTGGGTGCAAAAATCACTACTAGAAAATGAACCTTCAATGACACGCTAAACATGACACATAATGAATACTTGACGTATAAACGTATGTGCGGGCCATAAAAATCTTTAAAAAAAATGAAGAAAAGATGGCACACATATTTGTGTGTCATGTTTAAGTGTCATTTTATACCCTTAAAAAACACGGGATACAATTTGTTTAAATTTTTCTTCCATTATTCGTACACTCTTTAGTTATTTAGTTTTAGGATTCATTGTAATTTATTGATTCTCTAGATTGCATAGGTTTTATAGCTTATCACTGATCATTCAGTTTGAATTATGGATTCTCTTGTTAAACCTTTTATTTAGATGTAAGACTACACGTAGTGGTTGATAAATGAAATGCTAAAAGGATGATGCAGCTGCCAATTTCTTGTTAAACTCCATTACAAAGTTTTCAATATAGGCGCAAGGCTTATGCTCGCCAAGCCCATAGCGGCGTGAATCCTAGAGTAAATTGATCAATTTAGGATACTTGGTGGAATCATTTTTGGAGTGTATTTAAATATGGAGCAGCCATTTGAATATATATTTGAAAATACAAAAAAGTAAAAAGAACTTAAATTACATTTTTCACCATGTAAATTATAAACTAACGATTTCAATAATTTTTAGTTTTTATCACACCAAAAAATATCTAACTTTATATTTTCTACATCTATCTCTTGCAATTGTGAACCCAAACAACCAAAAGATCCATGCGATGAACGCTTTCAATCCAAACAACCTGCTTTACGTAAACATACGTGTCACGAATAATCGCAACAACCCGCACTATTCCAACACAAGCACGAATGAAATCGTGTACCGACCACTACCCGTAACCCCACAACCAAGACCCGACTTCTTTTTCCCTTCTTGTGCCCAAATAAATATAATTGACACCGACAATAAACTTGATTTTGTTCTACCCGAAGAACCGGTTCCCCCGATCTAGTATCTTCTTTTTCATTTCAAGTATCCTTTTTTTTTCTTATTTCAAGCATCCTTTTTTTTATTCCTACATGTTTGTAACTTTTATTTTTGTAAAATGTTTTAGTATTAAATTGTGTGATTTTATTATTTAAATTATCATGTATATTAAATAACAAAATACAAGTATATAAAAAAGTGATGGACTAATAAATACAGTTAGTTAAAATGAAATGTGAACCCACATAGCCAAAGCATATGAAATTGAGACGCATGCGTCTATGTGGCATTTTAACTAAACAATTAGTTAAAACCACTACACATAGCCTAAGCATATGAAATTGAGACGCATGCTTCTGTTTTAGGTAAGGTTATGCATATATTAAATTGCTTTGTTTAGACTTAGGTTTAATTGATATGACTAGCTGGCTAATGCAGCTTGTGTATAAGATTTCGTTTATGCAAATTATGTTAGATTTCTACCGGATGTTGTATGATTTTTGTGTGATCTTAGTTTTTTGTAATTTCAATTTTGTGTTTGTATCTTAAGAGATTGGATAGTTTATCATTAGGATTTGGAGAATTTGGGACGATGTAGCTTTGTGTAGCTTGAACTTAAGTTAAAGTTGTTGATGGAATGGTTGGATGTAAGTGAGTTGGATTTAGTAAAGTAGCTGTTGCTACATCGAGTATAGCCAACAATAAAGGTATGGCGGTCCAAGAGTATTCACTAACAGAGCTTCCTGACTTGCCAAGAATCAAAGTAAACATGACTGGTTAGTCTCACCGTGGGAGGGAGGTCTCCTACGATCAACCTCCTTCGTGAGAATCAGTGATATGATACGATAATGAGATTGTAGGAGTAAGTATGAAGAGAGAGTAGAGAGAAATAGGATGGATGAAGATGGGATACCTTTGGCTGGAATGTTCCTTTTAAAGGCAGTCGGAAGCTTCTCTGGAGAAGCTTAAGCTTCTTAAGGGGAACGGGTCAACTCTTCTTTCAGCTTATGCATACTAGTACTATCACACCCAACCTAAGGCGGAAATGCTAGGGTGCGAACCGTTGGTTCACAGCTCACAAGACACTATCATATAAGTTAAATATGACAATATCTAATTATTTATTTATTACAAAATTTCAATCAAGTATACAAAGTTTAAACAAATTACCAAAGTAAAAATAGAACACAAATATCTTTTAATTTATTAACTTAGGTCTCTCTAACTGTTTCTTCATTTTAGCTTCAAACCAAATGATAACTTGCAAATGCGTACAAAATAATATAGATTTGTCAACATGAGGTTGAGTGAGAAAAGTCACCAGTTTTGACACTAATAGTAATATATAAAAAATGAGCAAACAAAATAATGTGCGTGTGAATCAATCAAACTATGAGCAAATAGTTGTGTCAGTTGACCGTTACCTTGCGAATCGGGCATTGGCTACAATGACTAGCACATACAAATGTGGGTGTTGATTGACCATCACCATACGAATCAGGCTTTGGCTACTAAGACGGCGTATGATCATACTTTAATGTGATTATGATGGACATCTCCGAATGCGATAAAGTAAACAATTAAGCAATTAACATTTAATTGATAGCACACAACACTCATAGTTTGTTAGTACGAATATATAGTATATAAATACTGATAAGTATGCAAGTGTCCCCAAAACGTTTAAAAGTTGTAAAGAATGGGGAATGGCTTCTCACCTTGACGATTAAGTGAATAACCGAGAGATATAATAAACGAGCAAAGTTAACAGGATGATTTTTTTGATCCAACCAGACTTGAGACTTATACAAAATAAAATAGAGTCAAAACCGAGAACATAGTCATTGGAATCAATCCAAACGGATGTATCAATAAAGTACCTCGTAATTTTCCTTCCACCTTGGGCTGTCTCGCGATACCTTCTACAGCTTGACCCGCAGCAGTACCTTGACCAACTCTTGGTCCAATAGAAGCAAGCCCTTCAGCCAATCCAGCAGCAATTACGGAAGCAACAGAAATCAATGGATTCATGATAAGTTCCTCATACAAAAAAAAATGGTTAATGATATATTCAACCAATGAACTATGACTTAATTATTCCATTGATACGATTCATCCAGTCGAAGTAACTACGAACTTCTAATTCAAGAAATAACATTATCAAATTAATAACATTATTGAATCATCAAAATTACTTTGATCTCCGGTTATGAGGTTTTCAGTAAATAAGCGAGCTGATACTGACCAGAATCCGAACAGAGAGTCAGGAGTTGGGTTTTGGTCCGGACATTCAAAATTTTGAAACAAACATAAAAGTCTTCTGGTCCGAAAGATAATTCCAATAAGAAGATATAGTCATTGAAAAATCTTTAAAATTGACTTTTTGCCCTTAAATGGGTTGGAAAGCAATTGATCGATAAAATCCCATTAATCAGTAAAATTTATTGAGGGCTTTTGTTTTTTAGATATTAACCAACATTTTTCATGAAGACAACTTATCCAAAAGATGAATGGAACAAGAGATAATCGAAGTCAAAGTGGTCTTGAACATCAAAGTCAAACCGTAGATAAAAGAACTTGAACAATCTTTATGAAATTGATAAAGTAGAAGGTGGATTTCAAGATTAGGGGATGGTGGCTGATGTTTTCAGGGTTTAGAGATGTGTTTTGATTAAGTATAATGAATTATAACTTGTTTATGAAGTAATCCACTCGATTAAGAAACGAAATAAGCTATTAATGAGAAAATCGGGTACAATAACTAAAATAATTCGGTTTGGACAATAAGAAAATGACTTGGGATCTGCAATAACATTTCTTGGAGTCTAAGTTTCGTTAATTTAATCGAAAATAGGAAAGAATTGGCAAAATTAGTCCCTGTAGTTCCCGAAACTGCATTTTTAGCCATTTTAAGCGATTTTAAGAGTTTCTAAAAACTATTTGGCATGATTGAAAGTTATGAAATTATAAAATAAGTTAAACTAAGTTAAATACCAACAAATACTAGTTTTAAATAGTTTGAAAGATCCGAATTACATTCCCGAATCGGTTTAAACATAAACGAATACAAATACAAAAAATCCAAGATGTTACAAGTAATGCCATTTTTGTGTAACCTGTGTTCTGCCCTTGTCTGCCATGTCATCACCTTTTGATTTATGACAGGTACCAACTTTTCAACCATGACCTTTTCAGCAACTTTACTTTAGTAAGAGTTCCCTTGGTCAACTTAGTAATCTTGCTAGGCAAGCTTCGAGCTTCCCTATCTGGCAGCTTATGTTTGCTGCTATTATTATATTCCTAAGTTTCTCTAGCTTAGAG